>NC_056744.1:1350407350-1350567350 GCF_019279795.1 Protopterus annectens | reverse complement strand
AATTGTAGCAGAGAAAAGCAAAGTAGTATTCTCAGCAGCTGTGGAAAATGAAAGTTACGAATATGGGAGAAAATAAATATCATCACTACACATTTATCACGACTAATCCATTTCCTGGATGATTTCACTGATGCCACTATAAATGTCATCATTTCTGAATTTAGAAATGCCACCAATACTCACTCAAGCACGAGAAATCTACTTTCAAGACATTTTCAGTATGACTACAAATATTTATGTATTTTTAGATTAGTTTAGTGTATGGGAAGATGTAAGAAAAGGAAGAAAAACTAAAAATGTATTTTAGAACAGCTTAGTATTTGGGTAGGGGGAGGAAAATATTCAGCATGCGCTTAGATTTCATCACAAACCCTGATTATAATAGGCATCCTGTCATAGTCAGCAAAGGTCCCGGATCCATTTCCAGGAAATGGAAATTACTCTTTTAGAATATTACCATGTAGCTACATCTGGTTATTAAAAAAGAAAGAAACACTTACTCATCAAGTAGTGATAAAAATGAACCATTTCCTCAATTCATAATTACTTATGAATCGAACAGTTAGTAATCTTCAAGTATTTTAACTGTCCACATAATTTTAAAAGGGCACTATAAATGTCACTGGGGAATATATGATCACACTTACATTCTCACAGCATTGACTGAGAGAAAATATAACATATTGACTACAGTGAGCACATTAAAATAACCATTTCTTGCATTCATGAGGGGGCTGGACTATATTTCAAAGTTTCAAAGCACTTGTATAGGTGTCAGTCATGGCAAATCCTTGTTAAAATTTAAGTTAAGTGAAATTCAGGTTGCAAGGTTGCAGAGATTAAGCTCCCTAATATATATATATATTTTTTTTGGGGGGGGCAGGTTTTGCCCAGCACACAAAAAAGTACTTTTAAAGATTGCACTAATGCTGGTTTGACTGCTTCATCTGAAACTGCTTTCTCAATGTTATTCAAAATCCATCACGTAATATGAAGCAATGCTTCTACTAAGGCCTGTTAAGGCCAAGAAAACATTATTTAACTTGCACAGAGTGTAACACCATCAAAATAGTATGCTACAGTAAGTTACTTTGGTTACTGTACAGGTTCTCAAGGACCAGTTCATCAGGTTCTGACTACCAAATCACCTCTGGTTGAAATTACCTGTTATCCAAGATTGAAAGCTAGACATTTTAGGCAGTGGGGTCACTGTTTGTGTGAGACCACTGCATGTTTTAATCGGGAGTTACACCTTCCCATAATGTTGTGTAGCTGTGCAGTTAGCATATGTAATTTCATCAGTCGAGGGGGCCTGATCCCCACATGAATGCAAAACAGAAAAGGAACATAGTAAAATAATCAGACTTTCTTTCTCCTGTGCTATAGTTTAACACTTTGCATTAAGGTATCATTATACTTAAAGCCTTTGCTCTCAACCTTAAGCGATGCATTCCTGAAGAGCAGAAGCTGACATTTAGTCTATTACCAAAGGCAGTGTTGTGCCAATTTTTTTTATTAGTGTTTAGATTATCTTTTGAGTAACATAAAAAGTGAAATAGTGACTTTCTTTCTTGTATGTGTGTGTGTGTGTGTGTGTGTGTGTGTGTGTGTGTGTGTGTGTGTGTGTGTGTGTGTGTGTGTGTGTGTGTATATATGTGTGTGTGTAGCAATGAACCAGCTTCCTATCAGGGACTGTTTTTCTGCTTTGTGCCCACTGCTTGCTAGGGGAGGCTCTATGTACCCCGTGATCCATAATAGTACCCATAGTGAGTACTGGAAAATGAACTGACGAATGAAATACTAAGCCATGTATTTCAGACTTAACTACAATGGACACAGAAATGAAACATCTTCTGCGCATGGAATTTTTCTGATGCAAGCTACATGTGAACATGATTTGCAATTTCTTATGCCAGTGCTAATGCAAAGTGACAACCTTATTGCACAATTTAGTGGGCATATGATTCCACAGCATCTCGCATTCTTGTACTTCTGAGTGCTATAATAAATAAACTTTAATTCCAGTATTAACACAGAGGATTATATTAGGGTAAAAGTTTACTGTTACCATATTATCCCCTGTTGCAAAGATAATGGAGAAATGTATTCACAGGCAACTTTTAACACATCTACTTGAAAAAAATCTACTAGCCAATTGTCAACATGGTTTCAGACCATTTCATAGCACCACCTCCGCTCTTTTATCCTTTTTTGACTATATTAACAGAAATCTGAATAAAGACGCACTATCTTCAGCCCTCTTTATTGATCTGTCAAAAGCTTTTGACATGGTCAACCATCACCTCTTCATTAACACTCTTAGAAACCTGTCATTGGATGATCTTGTTATTCAGTGGTTCCAGTCTTACTTAAATAATAGAAAACAAGCTGTACTTTGGGCAAAAACCTTATCTTCCCACCTTCCAGTTACCCTAGGAGTCCCACAAGGATCCATATTGGAACCTTTACTTTTCTCCATCTTTACTAAAGACCTCCACTCTGTTATCCAACAAGCCACCTGCATCCACTACACAGATGACTCTACACTTATATGCTCTGCCACTTCCCCATCAGAACTTCAATCCCTAACCCAAAAGACCTTTAATACAGTTGAAAATTGGCTCCTGCATAGATATCTTATCGTAAACCCAAAGAAAACAAAAATGCTGCTATTCACACCCACCCGTAGAACCTCCCCACTTAACTTTACCATAACCTCTAGTAACGGAACCATTATATCTCCTGATACTACCACTAAACTACTTGGGGTTCTAATTGATAATAACCTCTCTTATGAGCCTCATGTCAATAACACTATAAAAATAGTTGATAAGAAATTAGGTTCCCTCTATAGGATCAAACCCTTTCTGACCCCATTAGCCAGAATCACCATTGCCCGCACCCACCTTATATCTGCTCTGCTTTATGCCTCTCCCATCTATACCAAATTGTGTAAAAGTGCTCTGAATAAGCTGACTACCTTGTACAACAATATTGCCAGATTTACTGCAGGGTCCACCTATAGAACCCACCATTATATCAATTTGAAACAACTAGACTGGCTTGAATTGCCAAATCTAATATTATTTAATCAAATGATTGTAACCCACAAGATCCTGTACCACCCACAAAATACTCCTATACTCACTTCCTTGGTCACCCCCTATAATAATCTCAAAATCCTTCGCTCATCTAACAAACTACTAGTACAAATATCTAAATCTAATAACTCAGCAGGGGACACTCTATTCTCTAATTCAGTGGATAAAACCTGGAACAATCTCCCCAATCACCTAACCTCATTATCCTCAGTTAATCTATTTAAAAGGAAACTTAAACCTTACCTCAAATCACACTGGCTATGCCCCTGTGTTAAACCAGATTAAACAACTTCTCCTTACCTTTAAAACATTATTTTTATCACTTATCTTATTGAGAGCATATACCTATGTATATAGTGTCTTTCTTATCAACTAACTAGCCTACTTTTTTAGGACTTGTGTCTAATTTTTTTTTTATATAGTATGTGTGTGTTCGGGTATTGCTTATAAAGAACATTATTTGCATTTCTCATTTTTGACATGTTTTGTGTGACTGTCTAATTAATAGTTCAAATGTCTTTTGTAAATATCATTGTCCTTATGTACTTGGGTGTTTAACTTGTGGAGCTTTTCTCCCTGGGCCTCTAATGAAAATGGACATATATCCAGTTGGACTAGCCCGGTCAACAAATGTAAAATAAAATAAAATAAAATAAAATAAATAAACTGTTCTAGTTACCTTATTATAGCACCCAACACTATTGCTGCTTAGAGAGCATCTGATTTGGCACTGGGCAGCATTGCTGGTTAAGTTAACTGCAGATTACGCCATGTAAGCACCCTTTCCTCATGCAGTTGCAAACACCCTCCACTCCTATACTTTCAAGTAAACATTAGGACATGCAACCATGGATGGGCACTTTCCTGCTATCTCCGTTACCAGCTTGTTGGATATGGGCATCCTGAGGCAATGTAGAAATCACCTGATGTACACTAACAACCTCTTAATTCTCGAACAGAGTATGTGAGAGATGTAGCTACACAATGTCACTGGAGGCAAAGCTCTCACATAAAAGTACTTATAATGTCAATGATGTCAGTAGTACACACACTGCACCCATGATGCACAATTCAAAGCAGACATAAAGACCCACATTTGCTGAGGCACGTACATGTAATCTTACTAAACAACAAAGACCTCCTAGATGAAATACACATAACAAATACCCTCAGCAGCACCAAATGCACTCTTCCAAAGCAACATCCACATCAACACATAGAGCTACTTCTCATAGACCCTCTACCTCTAAGCCCATAAGGCAAGCCACCCCACAATCCAAAATTCTAGTTATTGGAGACTCCATCATGAGACACACTGATGTCCCTCTCACCAGGCTTAGAAAGGCAAAAGTTACAGTCAGTTGCTTATCAGGGTCTAGGATCTGCCACATTACACATGCACTCAGGTCACTGGACCACAGTTACCAATATGACTCAGTCATAGTCCATGTGGGAGTAAATGACCTGAGACATACCTCCCTAGACTATATGAAGGGAGACATCATGGAGCTCCCAGAATATGTATCTCAGGCTGGTATGAGCCCAGCACTGAGCAGCATTTTACCTTCTCCAAGGATGATGCCACAATATGAACAAAGGATGATTGACTTTAATAACTGGCTTAGTTTCTTGTGTCATTCCAAGAGGGTGCAATATTTGTCAGCATGGCAGGAGATGGTCAACCGACCATGCTACTTCACCAGGAATGGTCTGCACCTCTCTCCTCTAGGATTTCGAATATTAGCTAAAACATTGTCTTCCACCATAGTGCCTTTTTTAGGCAATGCCAAACTGAAAGTACTTCCAACATAGCAAATCAAAACCAAGAAAATCTAAAGGGATTACTGCTCAATGCTAGGAGTCTAAACAAAAAACCACTCCCTAGAAGGTCTCTTTACCCTAGAGAATGCTGATGTCTGTGCGGTCACAAAGACATGGTTTAAAGCTGTGGAGAGCACACTAACAGTGCAAGGTTATAATGCCTTACTCACATTTATGTCAGCTACTTCACAGGCAGGGACTAAAGGTGGAGGTGTCTCTATTTACAGCAAAAATAAATATACTTCAAGGCTAGTAAAACAGGACAATGCACTTGAGCTGCTCCATGTTCAAATCAACATAGGTAAAATCCAATACCACTTCCTTGCAAGCTATAGGTCCCCCTCTATAACCCAGGAAAGCCATAAAATGTATTTAAACTTATTAGAAACACTAACCATCCAAGCCAATACCATATTCATGGGTGACTTTAATTATCCCACTATTAACTGGGAATCCTGTACAATAAAAAAATGTACATGCACAGAGATTCATGGATTTTGTAAACACAAACTCCCTGGATCAGATAGTTAATACACCAACCAGGGGTGCAACCATACTGGATCTGGTCCACACTACTATGGGAGACTGCTGCACAACCCCTACTGTAATACCTTCCCTGGTAAGGTCAGACCACAAAATGGTCTCCTTTGAAGGAAAATTAAACCTGGACCCCCATTTAAACCTGGAATGTTCAGGAACTATTCTAAGGCTAACCGCTTGCTATTAAGTGAGAGCCTGGCAAAATGTCAAGCCCCCCGTAAACCCTGAGAACACTTCTGCCTATGCATAACTGTTCACAGAAACCCTGTATAAGCATGTTAATAGCTGCATAAAGCCAGTTGTACCCACCAGGAAGAAGTATAGAACTAACTCAAAAAACAAGCCACCCTAATGAAATCACAAAAACAATTGGCTGTATAACAAGAGGAAGAAAATCATGGCAAAAATTAGGAGGTGCAGCACCTAGCAGGATAAAAGCACTCTCATCAAACTAAACAAACAACTTGGAGGACAAATAAAGCCTACCAAAGCCACTTTTGAGGTAAGTTTGATGTCCCAAGCCAAGGACAACCACAAAGCATTCTTTAGCTATGTCTGCAGCCTCAAAGGAAGTACACTATTGTGTGCAGAGCTCATTGTAAATGGAGCCACCTGTACTGAGCCAGAAGATATAGCAAACCTCCTGGCTGATAAATTCAGCTCCAACTTTACTCCTCTCTCCCACTCAACCTTCCCTCAGGAAATATCATCAAATATAACTCCCCCTACTATCACTAGGGAACAGGTCCTTAATGCTCTCTTCAAGACCAAGAACACTGCATCAATGGGTCCAGACAATATTCCAGGTTTCTTCTAAAAAGCATGAAACATGACCTATCAGAGCCTCTGGAATTACTATTTAACTGTAGCCTCTGATCAAGCTTCATGCCTCCTGAATGTAGAAAGGCAACAGTCATCCCTCTACACAAAGGTGGACCATCTACAGACCCTGGAAACTACAGACTCATAAGTCCCACTAGTCTTATATGTAAAGTCATGGAAAGAATTATCATGGAGATGATCATTAGAGATGTAGTAAACATCCAGACATTGGACCCAACCCAGTTTGGTTTCGTCAAGGGTAGATCATGCCTACTTAACCTAGTGGACTTCTTTGAGAAAGTCACCAAAGCAATGGATGAGGGCAAAATTGTTCACGCTACCTACCTTGACCTGGCCAAGGCATTTGACACAATACCTCACTCAGGCATTGTTGACAAACTCAAGAGGTTAGGTACAAACCCATATGTCACCCAGTGGATAGCCAACTGGCTGACAGACAGGACCCAGGAAGTTAGAATTGGTGAGTCCACCTCTACAAAGAGGCCAGTCACAAGTGGAGTCCCTCAGGGATCAGTCCCTGGACGGCTCCTTTTTGGCATTTACTTCTCAGAAGTCAAGGCCAATATCAGTGGTCTCTGGCTGACTAAATTTGCAGATAATTGCAAATTAGGAGCTGTCATTGAATCTCACACTGGCACAAATGTTCTCCAGGAGGGGCTCACACAGACAAACAACTGGTGTCAGAGCCATGTACTAAACCTAAATGCCAAGAAATCCAAAATATTATCCTTTGGGAAGTCATCCATCCCTGGTAACTATCATATTGACAACACACCCCTTAGAGTTGATGCAGTGGTCAGGGACTTAGGGAGACACATAGACAGCAATCTAGCCTTTGATCATCATGTGTCTATAATGATGAGGAAATTATTCTATGTTGCACAACTTATAAACAAAGGTATGGTATCTAAGTCTAACGAAGTCATTGTTGCACTGTATTCAGTATTCATCAGAACTATGACTGTGTGCAATGCCCCCTTTGGTATGTACCTAACCAGGCATATCTAACAAATGGAAAGTCAACAGAGGTTCCTCACTAAAAGAATACAGGATGAAAGTAATATGCCCTATGCAGACCTCCTCAAGGCCCTATCCCTGTATTCTGTCGCCTACAGGCTTTTGTGGGGAGATCTATGCCTGGCATACATGACATTGTCAGACCCCACTCTGATGGACCTCCTGTATATCCACAAAACAAACAGCACCAGAATTATCCGTTCTAAAGACTTAAACCTTGCCTGTGATATAAATAGGATCTGCTGGAGAGATAGGTGTGTATCCCAGAGACTACCTTGTCTATGGAACAGGCTTCCCATGTGAAGTAGAGTTCATCCCTAACCCAATTCAAGTGCAACTTTGACAACTGGATGGGAAACCAGAAATTCATCCCTGGTTTGGCACCTATGTCTCTAATGGACACAGGTAACCTGCAAATGGTTCATCCCCCAGGCTCATGCTTACACTTATCAAGGGTATCAGAAGTTGTCAGAGATTCGGGATGTATGGCAACGCTTAAAAATGCCTATGTGGTCATTAGCCTAGTAAACACCTATGAACCTATGAACCTATGTTTCTCAAATATCCAGATATTATCAGAATGTCCAGATTTTTGCCTCATATATTTCATCTGTTCCTTATAAAGTTTGTGGTTTTCAAACAAATTATCGAGGACTGAATTAATAAAATAATGAAATTCGTTTAAGTCTGAGACTTTGTATCCTTCAGATAATGCAGAGAAAAGCATATCCTGTTATTCTAGCATTCAGGGACATGTTATCGATACAGGCAGCAGGCAGAAACTACATTTTTATTCTGCCTATGTCTTTGCTGGTCTGTTCTGGGAGATTTTACCACCTAAAGCGAGACCAGACCTTAAAAGCTTCAGCAAGGCCTGCCTAACATCTGTTAAGGTCAGGTCTTAGACCACTCTAGCACTAACCTGATTTGTATTTTTCCAAATACTGGAGTGCAATCATCACATTCCATGTATTACATATCTATTATGCCTATTGCCACTAGGGTGATTCTTCACTGTAAGGGGAAAAACAGTACTAATGGCCTAATTCCTTGACACATCTAACAAATTAATTATTAAGAATAAACATTACGTTCCCTTCAGTTCAACTCAATGCATGGACCATTTCATTAGCATTTCTTTTTTAATTTGAAAAATAACTTATTGGACTTAGTGAAGTGGGTTTAGGCAACACCTCTCATTCTCCATGCAGATGGCTTACTCCCCCTTACTTAATAAAATATCAGTTGACTTCACACCCCCTCTAGGGAAGTTAGCAAATGTTAGTGGAACAGCTTGTAAATCAGGTAGGACCTAACAGATGATAAAAATAATAACTCAATGTCCATATTATTTTCTGTAGTAAACTGTATTCAATAATTCTTAAGAACACGATACTCTCTGCAATACAGAAACAGACTGAATGGAACAAGTATGGAAATTATTAAATCCCAAACTGTGAAACTCCAGGTCACTTCCACAGCTGACATGGACTGTTTGCAGTCCCAATATAACAAACAAGTGAGAGAATGGGATACAAAGCCAGCTTTAATGCAGTAGCCTTACTCAGTGTATAATGACTTCCCCATCACTGCCACAACAGTGGTGTCAGTTTTTAGAAGCTTATGTTTTCTTTGCTTACTTCATCATTTGCTTTAACACATTAAATATTTTGGGTATTTTTTGAAACAGAAGTAGCTGAGCTTTTTGAAGGAAGCCAGACATAAACACTTAAAACTCTACTCACGTTCTTTTCTATGGCACCTGCTTTAGAAGTCACCCTCTGGTTCTGACCCACTGCCAGTAACTCTATTATTATGTGAATTAATTAACATGCATTATGAGAAAATGAAATATCTTGTGGTTTGATGGCATTATTAAAGACCTTTGTGTCACTGTGTATTTCTGAGCTATACTACTAAGACAGTTTGATAGTTTTTACTTTACAGGAGCAATGTGCATGCCTTTAAATGACAGATTTGTAAATGCTTTAGCAAAATAAAACAAAAAAACAAAAGAGGACAACCCTCATGCTATGTACTCTTCTCCACAATTTTCTGTTCACAGACACCTGTCCTGCTCTCAGACTATAAACATTATAGCCTAAGATTAAGTATAAACAGTGATGAAGCTCTAAGCTGACCAAATAACAGATCTGCTACTAACATGTCTTCCCCACACAGAGTCATATTATTTGTAATAATATGTCCACATTTCTGAAAAGAGGACATGATGGGCCAACTAAAAATCATTAAAAAGCACATAGGATTCCTGAATAAATATGTCGGCCTCATGCATCTGTGTAGGTCATCTCCCAGAAACCTAATATAACCACTGACAATGTTCTTCCCTGTGCACTCTGATTTTTGAAACACATGCAGATAGCATACAATTAATTTCCTCATAATACCTAATCGCTAACAATTTTAAGTATTAGTTACTAACTGCCAAGATGACCGAGACTAAAAAGCATGTCAAGATAGGAAATGGTTACATCCTTGAAAAAAATGTCAGTTTTCATTTCACCCACTCTGTTCACCTTATGATGATACAGACCAACATAGGTGTGCCATCATCTGTGAACTTTTATACACACGAATAAGAAATGACTGGACTTTATATAAATACAGTTTTTCCCTTGACCTTTGACCTGTCTTACACTAAGTGTGAAGTTTTTCTAGTCCTTTCGTGCACTCCCATTTCACAGTAATTAATGTGGTATGCTTCTATTAGAGCCCAGTAGGATTATATTATACTTTTTTTCTACATGAAAATGTATACTGTATTTAGTCATCTCTACTGCCTTCCTCTTCTTTGCTGTTGGGCTGTGCTGTGGCAGAAATCAGACGTTATCCCTTGCTGAGTATGCATATGCACATGCCAACTCACAATTCTACAGTTTCTAGAAGAGCAGAGCTGTGCATAAGGCATTTTCTCCTATTTGAAAATTAAAAAAGTGGGGGGTGGGCATAATGGTTAAGGACTTCACCTCATAGATAAAAGGTAAAGGATATAATTATGCCCTTGAGTTAATGGCTAGGCTTAAAATGGTCCTTCAGGGCAGTTAGCCTAGTATTCACTTATGAAGCAGTTAGCAAGGTGAACATTAAATTAATACCCAGCCCTATAGAAGATGTCACTTCAAGGAAAAAATGAAAACCCTATGTGGTGTGTACCTCAGAGCAGAACCACTCATGCACTTATAGTTTAATATTGCTGTGTCATGATGTTATAAGCCCATAAAGGAACTTGCTTGCAGCATCAACTAATTAAACTTAAAAGGTGAAAATATGGACTCATATTAGCACTGTTTACATGCACTTTGCATTCTGAGTAGTAACAAAGTAGGACTGCAGCACCACAATGAAAATTTATGATTAGTTTTGCTTTGAAGTGACACAGTACTTATGTGTGTATCCCTATTATTTTATTTACTTTACCAGGTTATCATTTTAGAAAGTGAACAATGCCAGGGAACAGTACATTATCATTTACTGCCTATCTAGCATATGAGTCTAGCTCTGTCTGCTAATAACTAATTGAAGAAACATCATTTTCACAAAAAGTATCCAAGTGGCATTAGACAACTGCTGTGTGATAATGATATTAATGGAGAATCCCATGCATTACTACCCACATAACACACGCCTACTCACAGGCCTATTCCCCTCAATCCTGACATTTAATATAAAAAAGACTGAAGGTTGTTGCTTCTTAGAGGTAAAGAATTTCTCCTTCCCACTGCACTGGTTACATCGAGGGATAAAGCCTGACTATGGCCCAGGCAACTGAGGTTCTATTAGTGGATCAATCAACAGATAGAGTGGCAGGGGAGGATGGATGTGCCTATCCTGTGAGGAGGGTGGTGTGTGGGTGTCTCCCTATGATGATTTTTGGTGAATGCCAGAGACTTCATTGAAGGAGGTGTGGTCCACCAGTAAAAGGTGGGTCTGGCTGAGTTGCTGCGGAATCAGGGCAATACTCCACTTGCCTACATTGCACGTCCACCTAGACCATAACACATACCACATGGGAAGGGAGGAACAGGCTATGTATTATTTGAAACCCTTCTTGGATGGATGTTAACATGTGCTGAGGCCCCAGTATCCTGTGGATCTATGACTGGCCCCAACAGAATACTACGTCAGCCCAGGAGCTGAAGAAGGAGTGACCTGGTAGACCCTGTGTGGACAGGGCATTGTGTCTGGGCCTGCTAGAATGAAAATGAGGAGGAGATAAAAAGGGCTCCTCATCCTTCATTAATTCCTTTTGATGACAGCAGTTTCTGGTAAAATGGCTGAAAACAAGGACTCAAACAATTAATTTTCATCCAGAGCAACTACTCTTAATGCTCACAAACAGTCACTGTACAGTCATGCACTATCTTTCAAAAGTCTTTCTCAGAGGAAAAAAAAACATTATTTATCAGTCTTTTTATATTTTAAATAAAAAAATATACACTTTATAGTGTTAAGGATGGTCACCACATGTAGTCCCAAACAGGATACATACCTGGATGTGGTGAATGATTTATATACTACATGAGACTTTGTGAGACGAAATCTGCAGCAACTCTGCTCTGTGAACTGCAAGAAGAATTTGCATCGCGATGATACTGCTATTAGCAGAGCTTTACAAAACATATGAAAAAAGAAACATGGACATGAGAAAGAAAAAATTATCTGATATGGTACCATATACACACAATGTAGGAAGCCAGACTAATCAATACAAAAATGCATCTCTCTAAATATATTTCAGGAGAAATATAGGCAAAGGTATGCCTGGATATGCAAAATTTAGTATAGAAAAGAGAATTCGTGAGGAAGAAATTAAACAAATAGAAAGTGAAGTGATGGACTATCTGCAAAGTGGAGGGTTTAGTGTGGAGACTCCAACACACCTAGTGTTGCTATGTGATGGAGCAATGGATGCCCAAATTAGGGAGCAGCAGGGGGAGAAGGAGGCATCTGAAGACAATTATCACATGGTGATGCTCTAGAGCCTTCTACAGGAGACCAGTATCTAAGTCAAGTTAAAAGTGCAACAAAGGGAAGGAGCAGGAGACAGCGGCAACTCTGATGCAGGTAATGTTGCTGCATGATACGCCAATGGGTCCCTATAAGCAGAAGCAGCAAATAAAGCAGGATGCATCTCAAGAGGATATGTCACAGGAAGATGTGCTGGAACTTTCTATAGAATACTCACTGGAAAGAGAGGAAGGACGGTCTCAGTCCAAATGGAAATGCTTTAAGGGAAGACCTGTTTCATTAAGAAAAAAAAAAAAAAAAATATATATATATATATATATATATATATATATATATATATATATGTATAAAGATAGATAACATACATAGATCACAGAAATTAAATAACACACAAAATGTTAGAAGACTGGTAAAACAAATGTGCACAGTAATCAGAACTATTAAGAGACATCCATGTGATTTAAAAGAAATAAATCGGATATATTACTGTGCAGCTAAACTAATAGATAGTGTTACCACAAAAACACAGACTAACAAAGGAAAGAAAGGGAACAAGCAGAATGCTACCATGTAAGTACTGAACAGACAAAACTATAAAGCACTTAACAAAAAATATCACAGTTAGAAAAACACAGAAAAGGGAACAGATGGTAAACAATACTTAGAAAGATAGATATGGTAATTCATTAATGACCCAAATATGTTTATAGAGAACTGGGAAACAAATCAAAAGGAACAGAAGCACCACCAAAAAAACAGTAGAGACATTTTGGAGAAGGATAGCATAATTAAAAGAAACAGGTATATGTTCACTTACCAAATTAAAAAAAAACTTGAAACAAAAAACAACTAAAGAAAAACAGCAAACAGGAAAGCAGCAAACACTGACAACAGCGAAATAAAATACACTGAATGACCATAGTCAGCCAACATCGCACATACAACAAACCAAGGTGGGGGGCTGTGCCCCCCATATCCCCCTAAACTATATATACCAATTCTGAGATCGCACTACAGTGGGGATTAGGGCAAATTTAGTAGGTTTCCTTTCACTTAACTTATGCATCATGTTACTTCCTGGTTGTTGGCTAACTATGGCCATTCGCTGAATTTATTTTCAAAGTTGTCGGTGTTTGCTGCTTTTCCAGTTCGCTGTTTTGCATTTGTTCTTTCACAGTTTAAGGGATTTTATAATTTGGCAAGCAAACACAAACTCAAAAGAAACAGCAAAGAGCTGCAATGTAGAGGATATGAAGCAGGATGAAATACCAGCTAAAGAAATGAATCAAAATTCAGAAAAGCTCCAAAATGGGAAACCCAATGTCCAGATGCAGTACTTAACTTATGGTTAAGTTATTATAATTTTTGCATAAATATTCAGCCCTGAGCAAGAACTAATAATATCTGCATCCCAAACAGACATAACCTGGTAAACAACAGGAAAAAATAAATTATAGTCCTGCTTAAGATTGCACCTGCAAGTCATCCTAGGAACTAAAGATCAATAGCTTGCCTTCTGATTGTATATTGGAATTGATGCATAGTTTTTAGTCATTCAGAAAAAAAATAGTTATGCTAATATAACAAAAAGGTAATTAAAGAAAGTAATTTGGAACAAGGGATCATTTATTGCTAAATAAAACCATAATATAAAATTGTAAAAATGGAAATAGTCTTAAGTATGACATGGACAGATTACAGAAAAGCATTTGAGACATTCACAAATAAAGGAGT
The DNA here is from genome assembly GCF_019279795.1 of Protopterus annectens. NCBI lineage: Eukaryota > Metazoa > Chordata > Ceratodontiformes > Protopteridae > Protopterus > Protopterus annectens. The sequence goes on along the minus strand of NC_056744.1, from coordinate 1,350,553,305 downwards.
GCTTATAGATTTACAAGATACATCCTAGATTGATCAATTACATTACAGTGACTATGCAGCAATAGCAAACCACTTTGTATTGAGCCATTACAAAGAGCATATTATTATCCCAGGTTGAAAAAATTCAAAGGGGAGATATTCCTGAGAGATTCTTTGTTTCCACTGGTGTTTTGCCTATCCCTTTACTCATTACGTTACTTTTTTAGTAGGAAATTATCTCACAGACACAAAGTACAGGGTTTGATTCTCACCTTTGGAGGGGAAATTGTTTATGCTTAAAATGGCACTCAAGGGCAGCTAGCCTAGTACTTACCTATGAACCTATTAAATTATGCTTAGAATTTTGCTCCTAGAAACCAACCTTGTTTTAAGACTTCTCATCTACTATTTGGGGATGACTTAAAATTGTATATTTCATCAGATGAATATTTGAAGTACAGCTATGAATAGTTAAAAGTTTTTCATAAAAGAATAACATTTGATCTTGATAAATGCAGAAAAGCATGATTTTAAAAAGGAAAGCTGCAGCATAAAGAAAATATCAACCTGGGACAGGAATGTGATATAAAGGTCTCTGAGAAAGAGGGAGTGTATAAACATTTGGAAATAGATGAAGGTTAAGCAATGAGTCATGAACAAATGAGAATAATGTTTTGTAAGAAATATTAAAACTAGTATTGAAAACTGCTTGACATCTAGAAATAAAGTTCAGGATATAAATCTATTTGCTCTTCCTGTTCTGATTTACAGCTTTGCAGGGATTGATCAATTGGACATGAAAACAAGAAAATGCATCATGCTTGATAAATGATATACAAAAATCAGTGTATACATTCCTCAATCTGAAGGAGGTATGGACATCATAATAACTGATTACAGGTATAGATCTGCAGTTGTGGGACTGCATACATATCTGCAGACCTCATCAGATCCAAACATAGTGAAAGTTTTAAACTCTTAATGTTTAGGATAGCTGATCTGATTGCTTTATCTTTATTTAATCAATTAACATGCTTTTAGCAGTGGTGGTTCATTTCTCATTTGTGTATTTTGTGTATCGTTGTTTGTGCGAGATACACCTTTAACCACATTTTTTGCCTTTTTAGTCTATAATTTAAGGAAAAGTCTCAGATAAGAAAAAAATGGAAAATCCACAAATATAGTGGCAAACACTGAAATCTCCTGGAACAACCTCATGTTGACCAAAAGTGGACACAGGAATGGTTATGGAGAGGTGAACTGAAACCAAAAATGTAAGGCTAATAATGGTAACCCCAGACAGTGGACTACATACATGTCAGTTTACAAAGTCAGAAATGTAGGATATATAGACAAATGCAGGTTCTGTGAAACTGAACTGGACATAGTTGCATATCTTGTTGCTGTGTGTGATACAGTCATAACACAGGACCTGTATACTGAAAGGCCCAATAATGTGGCAAACCTGCTGCACTGGGGTTTGTACAAACACCATTATACAGAAGTAGCTGAGAAGCACTGGAGACATGAACCACAAAGACGTGCAGTGAATGATGATGCTTATATCACATGGGATCACCCGTTACTGACATTGTTGCATAAGGTGACTGCAGTATTTTATGTACAGAGACACAAAGTCATAAAATACCAGGATCTACAAGCAGAAATGAGAGCAATCTGGCAGTAAGATACCCAGACCATCCCAACAACAGTAAGAGCAACAGGTCTAGTGAAACAAAATGTACAATTGTACTTAAAAATGCTGCCAATACATGTATCCCCGTATGAATTATAGATGGAACAATTCTGGGCACATTCTAGCTGTTCTGAAGAGTACTATTAGCTAATATCAGTGATTGGAATGATATTAATTTCATGAACTGTAATCATACCCTGACACAAGAATAGGGTCCGTTTCTGTCATGGTATCTGAAACCGAGAACACTTCGACAAATTAAACACCAGAGATGGGAGCAGTTAGAGGGGCACAAGAATGTGTGATTAGGAGGAGGAGGAGGAGAACAAGCCATTCTTAAACTGATTGGGCAGAGTTAGTGCATATCAGACAGGTGGGAGACAGAAACAGAATGAAAGGATTTTATTTGTCTGTTTTATTTATTTTTATGTTTTATGCAGCCACAGCATCAGACATTCTCCAACAGCTGCACTCACTATAACTTCAGATGCCAAAGATATTGTTCGATTAATTAAGACAGACACTCATACCTCACTTGGCACTATTCAAGATATTCCCTTTTGGTCAACAGAGTGCATAATATGCAATTTTCTAAATGTGTTGTTAGGTTATCGTGATGCTGTATTTCTAAGTTTTTAGATAGCATTAAAGTAAGAACCAGTAAGTTAAATGCTAATTCTCCACTCAGTTATTAAGTATGATCGCTGCTGGTTATTTTAATGCATTGCATATTTCCACCACTTTATGTCAGGCAATTTGGCTTGGGTCCATCATACCTATCGATTCTTGGCTGGGGTGCCTTCTGTGCGGAGTCTGCATGTCCTCCCTGTGGTCATGTGGTTTTCCTCTGGGTGCTCCGGTTTCCTCCCACATCCCATAGGCATGCTGTAGGTGAATTGGACACTCTAAATTTGCCCTAGGTCTGACTGTGTGCATATGCGTGCCTTCTGTGGAAGGTTGGGTGCCGGGCTGGCAACTCGACACTGTAAAACTCCACTGCTAATCATGAGTGGACAGGTGATCAGCTGTGGCAACCCCTAACTGGGAAAAAGCCGAAAGAAGAAGAAAGACTTTTACTCATTGACAAGCACATATGGTATTCAAAAGTAGTTAATTCATATGATTTGGACATTTACATGTACCAAACTAGAAGGCGACCCTCCTAACATGTGCACCTCTAGCATTTCTTACAGAAGACCATGAAATAGTTGTTACTGTTTACATCTACAGACTTACAAACAGCTGTATTTTTTATGAGGAACTCTGCTATCTCCATAGCAATGATATTTGAAACACTTTCCCTTTAGGTTGCCATTTTATTAGGCCTTCTTCTTCTTCTTACTTCTTTATAGTATTTTCTGGAAGCTTATTCCATCTGGCAGGAACCCCTTACTGAAGCTGTCTCCCCAACAACTAGACAGAAAGTGGTAGGGCTTGGGCAGCTAATATAAACCATATTTCTAACATATTTAGATGGTCTTCAATAGACAAACAGGTCATTAATTTATCCATAAGGGTTTCAAAGAGCACAAACTATTCCTCCAGACTGTCTGCACATAAAAAAGACTGGTATAAGGACGTCATTTATTAGAAGTTTATTGTGTTCCATAATCTTTCCTTTTAGTTTTCTAACATAAAGTACACCTTGATTCTGCTTTAAGCTTCTGATAATAGTTTAGTTTCTCAGTAAGCGCTCCTAGGGTTGGGATTATTTTGAGGTGGCACTGGTCACTGCAAACAATCCCATGGCTCATCAATAAGAGTGGGTGGCCTTTGTTAAAACACCGCACAGTTACTTATAACATTTATATTGTATATAATAATATTTACAAGTTTATAACAGCACGATATACATACACTTTTATTCTTTTTTTTTTCAGTTCCCTCTCCCATTAAACTTAAGTCCAAAACACATTTTCTTAAATTTCTGTATTGTCACACTTATTCTGCAAAACTTTACTGCAGCTTGTTAAATACAATGTCAGAATGCAGGCTACAATCTTTTTAACATACTCATCAATTTTATTTCCATGTTCATGTTGTCTATAAGGGATTGTTGTTATCTTTCAAAAATTACATTTTCTCAAAATAAATAACCTGTCTTATATTGAAAAAAATGCTTCAATTTCATCTTATATTGCATTTCCATTTTTTGAACCGTTTATTTTGCATTAAAGTCAGAAAAAAGAAGACCAGTCACAATGACAGATAGGCTAAATATAAAATGTTTTATTTGGTAAGCACTTGCTTAAAGCACTTCTTTACTCCATAAAAACTTCAGAATACAAACTCCTTAAATACATCAGCAAATTAAATATCAGCTAATTGCAAAACAATTAAAACCAGCTCTCGATGATATAAATTGTACATTTTCAGTACTGGTTTTAAAGGAATATTGTTATTCAATTCAAAGTCCTCAGTAGCTTGCAATTTAATAATCCATTTCAGTTCTTCATATTCCATTTCATTACTGATATCACCTTCCCTAATATTCCTGTGAGTAAGTTGTAACACCATAAAAACAAAAGAATGCCTTAGATTACTGTTTACATGTTTAGCTATTGCACTTATGATAACATTTCTCTATATATATATATCCCCTATGTACTCCAAAATGCTATCTTTTAAGCTGTGGTTTATCTTTCCTACACAAAAGCAGGGACATGACTTACAAATTGTGAAATACACTAAATCTTTACTCAAAACATCTGCATAAATTATTGAGCAAATTCTGTCATTGGTTCTGGGATGGATAAAACTATTACTGGAAGAAATAAAACTGCAGGCTTTATATAATCTACATCAGACAGTGCCTACCCTATAAGAAACCAGATATTTAGCAACATTAGTGGAGAAGCATAGTCTTTGTTTAAGGGATAACCCATTTTTAAAACAAAAGCTCAGTTAATTTCCAACAATATTGCTAATACCTTGATCAGCCATTAAAACTGGCCAATTACATTTGATTGCATTACAAATCAATTCAGGGAATTGTGGTGGCAAGTGAGACTAGATGTGCTTACTTTCCCTGGTTTAAATGATAGTTTGAATTTTAGTAGTTTGCTAAGGTTGCTCTCATACAAGACATGCTGTGATGAGACTTCTGTTTTGACTTATTTATTTTGACTTATTTATTCTGTTTTGACATTCCTGATTACTGCACTGTTTTTATATTTGTTGTTTCAGGCTATTAGTTTTTTATCAACTTCCCTGTGTTTGTTTGCTGTCAGTGAATGGATTTTTGTAGGAATATCTACTATGTTCATGTGTTTTATTAACAAGTGGGATACATTTTTATTTAATTATTTATATACATGTTATTATGCACTTGCACTTTAATTCAAACTTTTAAATTGCATCATGTGACTGTTAGTATAAATATGATTGTTAGCACTTTTTACTTTGTTCTGATGAAGTCAGCTGATTAGGCTGACGAAAGCGCTTAACTTATTTGTGTGGTTCTCTAATAAATGAACTTTGTCATGCTGAGAAGGTGTCCAAGGGTTTTGGTTTTATTGTTTTGCATTACAAATCAAACTGATGCTGTTGGAGAATGTAAGGTTAGTTCAAATCTTCCTAGTGTCAATAACAATATCTTTATCCGATAGCGAACCCTTCTTAATTGAGAAATATGTTTCCCCTTTTCGTCCCTTGAAGTTCTAATTTCAATAAGAGCTTTATCAATTTCATATTTTCTATAGCCCCTAGCTAAAGATGAATTGCTAGTTTTATTATAAGCTTCATTTAATACAGATGTATCTGTGTGTAATCTTGACATCCTAAGGAACTGTCCCATTAGTACATTGTGATAAATATAGCTAGGTTGTATGCTGGTACGGTGAATGATACTATTCTTCCAACACTTCACCAACAACTTCCTATAAACACTGGCATTAATAAGGCCTTTCTTGACTTTATACAATTTCACATCTAAAAAATCTACCTCACAATATAACCAACAAACTGTAAACTTTAAAAAATAAGTACTGGAATTTATATATTATTTAAAACAATCCAATTCTTCAAAAGTGCCATTCCATAACATAAAACATAACCCACGGATCTCTTATAATACATAATATTAGTACTAAATTCAGAGGAATTAAAGATATATTCACTTTCCCAAAATGCTAAAACAATATTGGTGTAGCTGTGGCACATGCTGTGCCCATAGCTACTCCCAATTTTTGCAAAAACATTCACCTTCAAATACAACACCATTATGGGTAAGAACAATATCCTATAGCATACGTAAAAGATTTAATCTGGCTAGCTGAATATTCACTGTTGCCAAACAAAAAAGATCGGACTGCCTCTATGTCAAACTCATTCACTATTACAGTAAAGTGAGTAAATGTCCATAGTAACAAATGAAAACTGACCTACATCTGATTTCCCCTCTACATATTTTGCATTAAACCCCGAATCCTTTTAGAGAAAGCTTAATCACATACTATTAGTTCCTTAAATATTTATTTTCTCTACTTTACTGCTTTTTTTTTTACTAATCTCTTGTCAAGGTTCTATAAAAAGAAATCTTGCATTAATTTCAAATTCCATTCTTTTTTAGACTTTCAATATATTTTTACTGTTACCTTCCATTCTGTAACTTTTCACAATATGTTGCTATGTCTCCACTCATATCTAGCTTTCTTTTAAATGATTTGCTTCCTAAAAAATTGAAATATTTACAATTTGGTATTTTTCTTTTTCTTCACTGCTACTAATAACCAAAATTAATGCATCCTGCACAAATATAATTGGATTAATAAGACCTAAGCCTACATTATCTTTATCACAATATACAATTCCCCTTTTTATAGGATACGCCTGGATCCCCACATCACTGAGATCAATAGTGCAGGAAATTAATTTTCCATACAACTAGGTGGCATAAACATGCCTAATAAATATTCAATACTGTCCAAGAAGCCTACAAGCAAAATATATATTTCTTTGTATATAAGATTGCATATATAATATTTATTTCTTTGCATACATGCTATAAAATTTCCAAGATGACTGCATGTAAATTATATACTTTATTTGAATATATGTTAAATGATTTCTAGCCATAACAGATATCTTTTACTTCTTCCAAATTCTCTCTCTCTCTATTGTTTTTAATAGAGTCCTTATTCTTGAATTTGAACCGTAAAATTTTAGCTTCTTTTGTTGAAAAGTACATTTTTACTTTTTATAACCATACCACCAACCTCTGCTTCCCCATACTTAAATTCAAGTCTACTGTCCCCAGAATTTTTTCAATGCCTCTTTAACTACTGTAACCCAAATTTTAATTCTATCACCACTATATTCTGTGAAACTCAGAAGTTTTGGAATATTTATATATACCCATAATTAATATTTGGTTCCCTATCACTTCATTGAATGAATCATTTATCAAATACCTCTTTGTCGAACTTTATTTATCAAAATTTAATCCACTGAACACTTGTTTTAACAAATTTTTTTCCCAAGGAGAAAAACTAGTTGGCCATCATCTGGAGTTTGCCCTTTTCCCCACTGTAGTGCAATCTCAGAGTTGGCATACATAGTTAAGGGGGTGTGGGGGCAAGGCACCCACCTTGATGGGTTTTAAATTTTGCATTTTTTGTGATGGTCACTAGGTGTACTGACTATTTTTCTCCCTGGGAAAAATTTGCTAAAAAGAGTATTCAATGGATTATTATTTATTCTTTATTATTATTTTTTTTTATTTTACATTTGTTAACTGGGGGTGTCTGACTGAGCTGAAAATACCCTTTTTCAGCAGAGGCTCGGGGAGAAAAGCTCCACATAGAAAAATTACAGCTACATTTAGATATTTAGACATGATTAACATACACACAAATTACAATAGAAATGTTTTACAGTGGTATACAGCACATCAACAGTTACAGTGGAGAGAACAAACAAGAAAATATTAATTTAAAAATAAAAGGTAAATAACAGATTTGTTTTGATAAATAATGTTCAACAAAGAGGTATTCAATAAATAGTTCATTTGACAAAGCAATATAGACCCCTTATACATATATATATATATATATATATATATATATATATATATATATATATATATATACTTTCTCTACGTTTGCTATTACTGCATTTATGATCAACTCAAGCAAAATGGTACTTACTGAGCATTCATGTTTCATATCCATTTTGACTTTTTTGTTTCTTGCTTTATGTCCTATTTATTATTTATTTGCTTTAATTTTTTATTTGGTTTTAAACCAGTAAATAAACAAATCAATTATAAAACAAACAACTATTTACATAGGTCCACAGCTGATCAATACATCAAAGTTATTCATCAAAAATTAATATTTTTCAAGTAAGTCTTTAAGTTTAAGCCCAAATTTTTGTGAATATGTAATATTCGAAGCTCTCATCTTTATAGTGTGAATCTTTGCGATTGATCCTGTAAATGGATCAATGTAGCTTGGAAAAGCAACCAGTATAGTCCATTGGTGCTGAAATCTTTCCAACATCAGAACAGTAATCTATATAATCTTTTAACTATCATTAAAATAATGAACATGTCTCAACATCCTTTTTAAAAATTCTTTTATTCAAAAGCTTGGAATATAGAATGGTAGGTGAGCACTGCCAAATTTAGTTACAGGCAGACATGTTTCAAGTATTAATTCGTGAAAAGCTTTTTTCATTATATTTTTCATTATCCCTCATAAAATCATCTAAGGCCAGCTTCGAAAGAAAAATTGCACAAGACGCTAAATATAATCACAAGGCCTTCTTTAGTTATGTCAGGAACCTGGGTGGCAACTCCCAGATATGCTCTGAGTCAGTGCCAAATGACAAAAAATACACTGAACCCACAGACACTGCCAACATCCTGGCAGACAGGTTCAGTGCAAGCTTCTCCCCCCTTCCCCCCCAAAAGAGCAAATGGCTATCCCAACAGAGTGTAGCCTCCCTGACATCACAGATGCACAGGTGAGAGCTGCCCTCTCCAAAGCAAATAACACAGCATCAATGGGACCGGACGGTGTTCCGGGCTGCGTCTTACATGAGCTCCAAGAAGAACTGAACCCTCACATAAAGTCACTGTTCAATCTCAGCCTTACTACAGGATATGTACCCAAGGAATGGCATACAGCAACAGTGGTCCCACTCCACAAAGGTGGTGCCACAATGAACCCCAGAAAGTATCACCCTATAAGCCTGACTAGCCTGGTCTGCAAAGCTATGGAGCGTATCATCATGGAACTCATAAACAAAGATATTGGGAACCTCCAAACACTGGATCCTACCCAATTCAGCTTTGTTAAGGGCAGATCTTGCCTCTTGAACCTGGTCAACTTCTTTGAAACAGTCACCAAGGCCATAGATGAAGGGAAGGTATTCCACACAGCCTACCTGGACCTTGCAAAAGCCTTCGACACAATACCCCACTTGGGCATCATAAATAAGCTCACCAGCTTAAATATCAACCCCTATGTCCCAAGATGGGTTGTAACTGGCTCAGGGATAGAACCCACATGGTCAGAATTGCAGGTGCCATGTCAGACTCTAAACCACTTACAAGTGGCGTCCCACAAGGCTCGGTCCTGGGACCTCTCTTGTTCAGTATCTATTTCTCTGAGGTACAGGCTAACACGGGAGGACTATGGCTGACCAAGTTCGCAGATGACTGCAAACTGGGTGCCATAATTGACTCGCCGACTGCCACAAGCATCCTCCAAAAGGGTCTCACAGAGATGAATAACAGGTGCCAGAGCCATGGCCTAAAGCTAAATGCCAAAAAGTGCATAGTCATCCCCTTTGGGAAAAAAAAATGCCCACAAATTACCACATAGGTGGTAATCCATTAAGTACAGAAGAAGTGATTAGGGATTTGGGGACCCAAGTAGATAGCAATCTCTCCTTTGACAATCACATTGCCAAAGTGGTTAGAAAGACCTTCTATATAGCCCACCTTATCATGAAAGGGTTCACATCTAGATAAAGAGAGGTCATTGTGCCACTCTACTCATCACTCATCAGGCCCATAATTGAATACAATGCCCCATTTGGGATGTACCTTACCCGACACCTGCAACAACTGGAAAGACCCCAAAAGTACCTCACCAAGAGGATCAAGGGACTCAAAGAGATGCCCTACACAGTTAGGCTAAAGAAACTCCAGCTCTACTCAGTTGCTTACTGCCTACTCAGAGGCGATCTGTGCCTGACGTATAAAGCCATGTCCAAACCAGAATTAATGGACATGCTCCACCTTAGGAAATCCAAATCCCTTAGAGCTACATGCTCCAGGGACTTAATCCTCAGCACAGAAATAAATAGGACATGCTGGAGGGACAGATTCATATCCCAGAGGCTCCCCTCACTCTGGAACAAAATCCCAATCCATGTTAGGCAGATCCCCTCAATGACCTTCTTCAAGAGAAATCTTGACGAGTGGATGGGAGATCGTAGGTTTACCCCAGGATCTCTTCTGTGTCCCTACTAGACAGAGGCACAGTAAACTAACCTTAAAAGGGCTATCTTCTGTGACCTACTATACAGAGGCACAGTCAACTAATCTAAAAGGGTGGCGAAAGCCAAACACACTCTGGTTAGGCTTATAAATGCCCTAGGGCAGATAGCCTAGTATCAACCTATGAACCTATGAACCTATGCAGTAGAACAGCAAAGTTATTTCATTGGCCAGTGTGTCTTAAGTATAGAACTTGATAGGTAGGATCTTGTAAGGCATGTGATTAGTGGTTTGAATGGGTTTTGCCCTATTGAAAGTAAAATGTTTGTGTCTATGGGAATGGATCATTCATGCTTGTGAGAGCATCATCATCATCATCATTGTCATCATCAGCCCCCTTTTTCCCATTTTTCTATATGGGGTTGGGGTATCTTGTTAACTGTCGCCAACTCTCTCAATTCAGTGCCACACTCCTGCCTTCTTCAACACTCATGCCTGATTGTCGCAGATCTTCTTTCACACAATCCATCCATCTCTTTGCTGGATGTCCTTGCTTCCTCTTACCATCTTCTTGTTCATAGGTTCGTAGGTTCATAGGTAGGTAGTAGTCTATCTGCCTGAGGGCATTTATAAGCCTAGCCAGAGTGTGTCGACTTTCGCCACCCCATTGATTAATTAATTGATCCTCTGTCAAGCAGAGCTGATGAAGGTGTATACAGGGGTGTATTTTCTGTTACCAATCCACTCATCAAAGTTTCTCTTGAAGAGTGTTAGTTAGGGGCTTTGCCTAATGCAGTTTGGAATTTTGTTACAAAGCATGGGCAGTCTCTGTGACAGGAATCTATCCCTCCAGCATGTTTTATTTATTGTTGTGGCAAGGTTTAGCTCACTAGAGTGCGTGGCCCGCAGTGACTTGGATTTCTTTAGGTGGCGCATGCCCATCAGTTCTGAGTTGGACATGGTTTTGTAAGTCAGGCAGAGATCACCTCTAAGTAAGCGATATGCCACTGAGTACAGCCGGAGGTTTTTCAGTCAGGCTGCATAGGACATATGTTTGAGGCCAGTAATCCTCTTGGTGAGGTACTTTTGTGGTCTCTCCAGCTGTTGGAAGTGTCTTGTGAGGTACATCCCAAATGGGGCATTGTACTCTATAATGGGTCTGATGAGTGACGAGTAGAGGGGCACTATAACCTCTTTATTTCTAGATGTGAACCCTTTAGGTGTTAGATGGGCCACATAGAAGGATTTCCTAACTACTTTGTCGATATGATTGTCAAAGGAGAGATTATTATCTACCTGGATCCCCAGATCTCTTATTACCTCTTCTGTATTAAGGGGGCTGCCACCTATGTGGTAATTCTTGGCTGTGTTTTTTTCCCAAATGGGATGACTATGCCTTTTTTGCATTTAGCTTGAAGCCATGACTTTGACACCAGGTGTCATCTCAGTAAGGCCCTTTTGGAGGATGTCCGTGTCAGCCGGAGAGTCAATTATGGCTCCCAGTTTGCAGTCATTGGTGAACTTGGTTAGCTATAGTCCTCCTGTGTTTGCCTGTACTTCTGAGAAGTATATGCTGAACAGTAGGGATCCCAGGACCAAGCCTTATGAGACACCACTTGTGACTGGTTTAGAGTTGGACCTGGAGCCCGCTATTCTTACCGTGTGAGTTCTGTCTGTAAGCCAGTGGGCAACCCATCCTGTGCCGTAGGGGTTTATGTTCAGGTTGGTGAGTTTTTCTATAATACCCGAGTGAGGAATGGTGTTGAAAGCCTTGTTGAGGTCAAGGTAGGCTGTGTGAACAACCTTTCCCTCGTCTATGGCCTTAGTGACTGTCTCAAAGAAGTCAGCCAGGTTTAGTAGGCATGATCTGCCCTTAACAAAGCTGAACTGGGTAGGGTCAAGTGTTTGGAAGTTCCCAATGTCTTTGTTAATGAGTTCCATGATGATGAGCTCCATAACCTTGCAGACCAGGCTAGTCAGGCTTATGGGGCGATAGTTATCAGGTTCAGTTGTGGCCCCTCCTTTGCAGAGTGGAATAACCATTGCTGTGCACCATTCTATGGTTATGTAGCCTGTGGAGAGGCTGAGGTTGAACAGTGTGTTTAGGTGGGGGGGTTAGTTTGTTCTGTAGTTCATGCAAGACGCAGCCTGGGACACCATCTGGCCCCATAGATGCTGTGTTTTTGGCTTTTGAAAGGGCTATTTTCACCTGTGCGTCTGTGATTTCCAGGACACTTAACTTTTCTGGTATTGTTGTGGGCCCATTTGGGGGTGAGGGGGGGGTGAAGTTTGCACTGAATCTATCTGCCAGGATGTTGGCAATTTCAGTAGGTTCACTATATTTTGTGCTATTTTGCACTAGTTCAGTGCATATCTGCAAGTTGCCACTTAGATTCTTAACATAGCTAAAGAAGGCTTTGCGGTTATCTTTTGAATCCTTGGCTATTTTTCTTTCGAAGTTAGCCTTGGATGATTTTATGAAGGACCTTAGTTTCTTAGTGATATTGATCAGGGATGTCTTTCCTTTTTGGGATTTGCTTTTTTTCTGAACTAGTTTCCTCCTTCTATTGTATAGCCTGTTTATGGCAGGGGTCCACCAGACTGGTTTCCTTCTCTTAGAGGAGTGAGTCTTGATTTAGCTAGGGATGGCATGATCCATGCATCCTTGTAGGTTCTCATAGAGTGCATTTGAAAAGGTTTCTGCATCTTGGGCAGTGTTATCATTTAGCGTGGGGGCTGTGAAACTTACTGCCTCTGTCTTAAGTAAGGTGAAGTTTGCTTTAGAAAAGTTTTTTACTGCAGTTTCCTTAGTTGGGGGTCATGGTGGGGTGTGGACATCCAGAGTGATTAGTTTATGGTCTGATCTAACCAGTGTCAGGTTGACCTCCTGTGTGGAACACCTGTTGCCCATGTTTGTGATGACCAGGTCCAATATGTTTTCACCTCTGGTAGGGGAGTTTAACAGCTGATCCAGGGCATTTGAGTTGATGAATTCCAGGAACCGCTGGGCCTGGGAGTTTGTACTCGAGTAGTTTTCCCAGTTAATGGGAGGGTGATTGAAATTGCCCAATATCAGGGTGTTCGGTAGGACCTTCATTTTTTCCAGCGTCTCCAGAAAGGTGGAGTGGTGATCCTGGGTCATGGAGGGTGTTCTGTCCCAAATCTTCCTCACCAGATTATCTTCTGCTTTTCTACACATGTGCCCAAACCACCACAATCTGTTTTCCTTGATCTTTTCTGCAATTTGGAGCTACATTGGCTTCTACTCTTATGTCCTCATTTCATTGTCCGTCCTGCAGTGTGCAACCTATCACCTTTCAGGTACTTCATTTCCATCACCTCTAGCTTCTTCAACTGTTCTGCCTTTACTGCCCAGGTTTCTGTACCATACAGTAGTACTGGTCACACCACTGTCTTGTACACCTTACTTTTCAGCTTCTTTGGCATTCTTCTGTCATATACTACACCTGATACTCTATGCCAGTTGGCTGCAGCCCCTCTGATTCTAGCTTTGACCTTTTCATTCAGACTACCCTTCTCCTCAACTACTCCTCCCAGATACTTGAAACTGTTTACCTGTTCCACAATCTTCCCTTCTATCTCTATACTCAGCTTCTTCTGATTTCCCCAATTTGCTGCCATTACCACCATCTTATCTGTGCTTAGTTTCATCTTACATGCCTTCAGATTTGCATTCCATTCTCCTATTCTTTGCTGAAGTTCTAGCTCAGAGTCGACCTGTACTGCCACATCTTCTGCATACAGCAGCTTTGTTGATCCATCCCCTCCAACCTGTTTGTTAATGTAGTCCATCACCAGTATGAACAGCAGTATGCTCAGAGCTGAACCCTGATGTACAACCACACCCACTGGAACCCCTCTGTGAGGCTGAACACTGTCCGTACTTGAGTCATTGGGTCCTTGTACATAGCCTGCACTAATTCTACCAATGTTTCTGGGACTTCAAACCACCACAGTACTGCCCAGATCAGCTTTCTTGAGACCTTGTCATTTGCTTTCTCCAACTCTAGGAATGCCCATTTGGACTCTCTCCTCATCTCTAGCTTCTTCTCCAGTATCTGTCTTAGTGCAAACATCGGGTCAGTTGTGCTGCATCCTGATCTGAATCCGAACTGCTCATCTCCCATCTTACATTCTACTACTCTGCTTATCCATTTATCAATCACCCTCTCCAGAACTTCCATGCAATGTGGTAGGAGTTTGATGCTTCTGTACTGCCCAAAGTTGTGGATGTCCCCTTTGTTCTTGTACACTGGCATGAATATGCTTATTCTCCAGTCATCTGGGATACACCTTTCTCCCCACACTGCTATGAGTACCCTCAGGAGCCATTTCACCCCTATCTCATCCAGCATCTTTATCATATCTGCTGTGACCTCCTCTGAGCCTGCTGCTTTCCCTGACTTCATCTTCCTTAATGCTGTTCTTACTTCTTCTAGGGTGGGCTCCTCTTCTTCTCTCATTGTAGGCTATTTCTGGGGCAGTACAGCTTCTGTGGGATTTTCTTCATTCAGAAGCTGCTGGAAATACTCCTTCCATCTGCCTTTGATGTTCTGTGGACTGTTGAGCAGGTTGTTCTAGCATCCCTTATGAAGGGTGTCTGACTATCTTCTTTATTTTCCTGATATAATTTCTTTGTGCCCCTTACTGAGTCACTTTTCAGAAGTTGGTACAGTGCCTCTGATGCCCTATTCTTTGCTATTGCAACTTCTTTCTTAGCTTCTTTGTTAGCCAACCAGTAGTCCTTCCTAGCCTGGTCAGTCTTTTCTATCTCCCACTTCTTCCTGCACTCCTTCTTTCTTTTGATGACTTCCTGGACTTCTGCATTCCACCACCAGCTTTCCTTATGTACCTTATTTCCATACCTGGCTCAGCCACATATCTGTTCTGTTGTCCTAACACATGCTGTTTTTAGCTGCTGCCATTCTTCTTCAACTCCACCTTCTTGGGGTATTAGAGCCCCGAGTAATTCCTTGAACTGTTGTACTTTCTCTCCAGTCAACTTCCATGTCTTCAGCCTGGTCTCCTTTGACCTTAGATCCTTCTCTGACCACTGCTTGCAGGTGATTGTGGCAACTAGTGGTTTATGCTATGGGCTGACTGTTTCACTGGGGATGAGTTTACAATCATGCATTCTGTCCCAGTGCCTTTTCCTTACTAGGAGGAAGTCTGCCTGAGTTGCATGTTGACTACTCTTGTATGTGATCTTGTGGCTGTCTTTCTTTCTGAACCATGTGTTGGCTACTATCAAGCCAGCAAGAGCATGACCACCCTTATTAAAAGTTTAACACTAATAAAACTATTATAATATATTATAATATATTATTATATTATAATATAACATAACTATGCCTGATTTTAAGAATCTAATATTTCTTAAATGGGGAGTGTGTAACATATGGCCGAGTGGGTGGGTAAAGATGGGTTACGAAAGCTTTTGGGAAACAAGTGGGTTTGCAGTGGGTCACTGGGACCAAGGGAATTTTTACACTGTTTTTGTTATATTTGTGTTCATACCAAGGTGTTTCTTTAAACATTTTATTCATTTATTTTTCTCTGTATATTTTACGTTTAAAATTATACGTTTCATGAGTTTATGTTCGAGCACATAAGGTGAACGTTGCTGTACTGTTTGCATCTGCTATTCATAGTCATTGATTGGTCTCTTTTCCTTAACAGTTACAGTGATTGATTCTCGTTATTAGGTAGAAAGTTTGGTGAATACATAGTAAGGGGGAGTGTCATATGGTGAATACATAGTAAGGGGGAGTGTCATATGGTGAATACATAGCAAGGGGGAGTGTCATATGGTGAATACATAGTAAGGGGGAGTGTCATATGGTGAATACATAGTAAGGGGGAGTGTCATATAATTGTGGTGGGTGAGTTGTTTGGTGAGGAGGAATAGAAGGGAGGAGTTTGTAAAGTTTGGCATCCTTCTGGTTGATAGATTAAAGGTAACAGGGTGGTCCTAGGCATATATGTGGGTGATTGGCTAAGTAGAGAGGTGGGTGTATCAAAGGTTTGGGTGCCAGTTACTCATTTAACAATTGGGGTGGGGGCAGGGAATTATTGGAGTGTGGGAAAAGAATGGGTGTATTAACTGGTGTTGGGGATGTGGTTGCCACCTAAGTAGGAGTTATTCTTGAAAAGAGAGTCTCAAACAAGCGAGTCAAACAAAATTAAACTAATGTAACTTCCCTGTTGTTTAAAATCAAATGATTTGAAGGTTATATTAAGATTATAAGTGGTAAAATTACCCAAATAATGGCTTAATTGTTTGAAATAAGGAGGGTCCTTGACACTTTAACTTATCTTGTGTGGAAGATATCCACTGTTTTAGCTGTGCCACTATGCCTCGTAATCTAACCTCCTGACTTAGCGTAAGTTAGGAATTAATTATATTTTTGTCTCTGGTAATTTTCTAAGAGCTAGAAATTTGTGATTTAGCTGTTAAAGTTTGCTTTTAACTATCGAGTGATACATTGGGAATCTTTATGGAATTAACAAAAGTGAAAAAACTTTAATATTTGTCCAGAATATTGGGGTAAAACCTGCTTTGACTTACGTTCCCTGTGAAGAATGTTTAAGTGCCTAATCTTGCTATCTGTAATAGTTTAATTCTACCTTTACTATGTGTGAAAAACTCAACGGTCCATTCGGAAACCTGGGGTAATTCATGCTGTGACTAAATGGTAAAATAAATTTAGATGTTCTAATCAAACGTGGTGTTGTTAAAACAAATGATCCTGTCATGCCTGTGTACCACTAAAGTATAATAAAAGACCATATGAGCTTTTTGTAGTTTAAATTGTGGTGTTTGTGGAAATCTTTTCTGTTGATTTGTGGGGTCAATTACACTATTACGAGACTTGAAAAGAGAAACATGGGTGCTTAAGGAAGGAATTTTTATATAAATGCTTGGCCTTCTTCTATTAGACTGATTATATCGTTATTATCAAGAGGCTGTAATAATAAACCATTCAAAAAGACAAAATGTAAATTCACATTGCCTTACCTTATTCGAGATTATGCTGCATTATAAGTGTACATGTGAAAATCACAATCTTATATATAGAAACCTGCCATTGCGGGGGTCCATGCTGTTATTACCCATGGCCTGCCTTTAAAACAAGGTATAATTTCTAGTACATTAAAATACTTATTTTGGGAGAAATAACAGTTAAAAAGACAAAAAGCTATAAACTCAAACACTCTAAAGAACTAGAACCTTTCAGTTAAATAAGGATTGCATGACACAGACTTCTTTGCAAAAATAAACCATAATTAAAAGTCAAGTCTGTTATGTTGATCTTCTTAATTTGCCCTTGCGCTTTCACCATGCAGCTTCATCAGATCTACCAGTTTGTGGTGATCCATTTGGTTAAATGTGCTAATAATCAGAGTCAATAAAGCAGTTAAGTGGTCAGTGGAGGAAAGTTATTATTTCTGAGTTTTTTACCTGTGAATTAAAATGCCATATTATGAAAAAATTCAAAATAACTATTAAACAACCTATCCCTGGAAGCAAAAAATGTGGACTTTAACAAAATCTTTGATTTTCTACTATATAATGAAAAATGTTTTTCACGAATTAATACTCAAAACATGGCTGCCTGTAACTAAATTTGGCAGTGCTCATCTACCATTCTATATACCAAGCTTTTGAATAAAATAATTTCTAAGAAACATTTTGAGATGTTTTCATTATTTTAATGATAGTTAAAAGATTATATAGATTACTATTTGGATTTTGGAAAGATTTCAGTACCAATGAGCTATACTTGTTGCTTTTCCAAGCTATATTGATCCATTTCCAGGATCAATCACAAAGATTTATATTTTTAACATATCGACAGGATAAAAGCAAGGAGTGCTTCAGCGGGAATATTTCTCGATAAGAGATTAACTTGCATTCTGTTACTAAAACATCTTCATAGTATGCAATTCACTACTAGAAACAATTTTTGCCATAGTAATAAAGTCAACACAAGTGGAGGTAACTTTACTTTTCCAATATTTAGTAATTACTTTTCTGGCTATAACAAGAAGAGAAAACTAAGAGGCACTTGTAATTATCTCAGGAATTGGGTTTTTGGAATTATTTCAGGAATCAAAGCATTAAATAAAACTAAAGATTTAGAAATATTATATCTATAGGACCACAGAGCTTGAATAAAGTTATTAATTTATTTCCAAAAAGAGGAGACGACTTCTACATATTCAGGTACCATATGCATCCAGTCAGCTACTATTTCAGAATAAGGTTGTTCATCAGGATGAGTTCTATAGTACGTCTGTAGAAGGTAGTGAGAATTGTTGATGGGAGATTTTCTCTCCTAAACCTTCTTAAAAAGTCCAATCTCTGGTGCTCTTTCTTGACTGTGGCATTTGTATTTGTGTTCCAAGACAAGTCCTCATCGATGTCACTCCCAGAAACGTCATGCTTCTCACTCTTCCCCCTGTTTCCCCATTGATGGTGAGGGGGGAATGTTCCTTGCGATTTTTCCTGTAGTCCACAATTATCTCTTTTGTCTTGTTCACTTTTAGTGATAAGTTATTTCCATACCAGGTAATGAGTTTTTCCACCTCATCTCTATACGCTGTTTTATCATCATTACTGATGAGGCCCACCACCGTTGTGGTCTGTATTGTACATGGCTGTACAATTGTGTTAACAGCGTGAACAGCAAGGGACATAGTACACATCCTTGTGAAACTCCAGTGTTAAGAGTGATGCTATCTGAGGAGTTTCCTGTGCACACTTTGAGGTCTGTGAGAAATTCAAGAATCCAGTTACAAAGTGCAGTGCTGATGCCTAGTTGGAGTAGCTTCATTACCAGATGAAGAGGGATGACCATGTTAGAAGCAGAGCTGAAATCAATAAACAGTACCCTTGTGTAGGTGTTTTTATTTTCAAGGTGTTCAACAAATAGATGGAGTGCTAGAGAGGTGGCATTGCTGTAGAGTGTCTTGCTCAGTAAGCAAACTGCAGAGGGTCAAGATTAGCAGGCAGCCCAGATGTTATGGCATCCTTGACCACCCTTTCAAAGCACTTTATCACTGTGGAGGTGAGGTCTGCAGGGCGGTAGTCATTTAGCCAAGATGGTGGAGACTTTTTTGATGACTGTCGTGTCCTTGAAGCATTTTGGAATTATTTGCTGACTCAAAGAATTATTGAAGATATCTATGAGGACATTTGTTAGTTGAACTGTGCAGTTCCTGAGCACTCTCTCTAGGATGCTGTCAGGCCCAGCTGCTTTTCTCAGGTTAACTCTGTGCAGTGCCCTCTGGACATCAGCTGGATTGAGGGTGAGCATCTTCTCATCATGGCCAATGGGCATTTGTTTGATGTTGTTCTGTTTCTTTCCCCAGATCTGCTGAAGTAGACATTCAGCTTATTTAGTAATTCCTTGATGTCCTCACATTGTGAAGATAGGGGTCTGTAGTCAGTTATGGACTGGATACCCTACCATAGGCGCCTGGGGTCTTTTTGGTCAGAGAACAGGTTAACAACTTCAAGTATATCTAAGGGGTGATTGAGGAGAAGGGAAATCTGAAAGAAAGCTATAATCAGAGAAGCTATAGCCAAATGACACAGAGTGTCAGAGTAGTGTGTGACAAAAGAATTCCAAAAAGCTGAAAAGTAAGGAGTGACAAAACAGTGGTGCATCCAGTACTACTGTATTGTACAGAAATCTGGGAAGTGGGAATAGTAGCTGATGAAGCTAGAGATGATAGAGATAAAGTGCCTGAGATGGGTTGCAGGATGCACCCGGTGGACAAATGAAGAAATGAGGACAACAGAGCAAAAAACAGAATAGTTCCCATTGCATAGAGGGTCAAAGTAAACAGATTACAATAGTTCAGGTACATGTAGGGAAAAGCAGAAAATGTCTGGTGAAGAAGATTTGGAACAGACAGGAAGAAGGCAACAGGAAGAAGGGCATCCATCCAAAATATGGATGCATTATGTGAGAGAAGACCATGTTACAGGCATGACTGTTGAAGAAAGTATTAGACTGGAAATAAATCAAGGAAGATGGTAACGGATGATGTGACACCCATACCTCATGCAGAAAAAGGTGGGTTGATGATGATGATATTTCTGCAGTTTATACTGATGTAATGTCACACTGCTCTGACATGCAGTCAGTGCCCTCCAGCACTTCCCTGTAACTCAGCAGTGACTCTTTGATTAAAAGGGCATGGGAAACTGCTAGCCTTGTGGGATTAACCCCATCAACAAAGTGTAAATAAAAATAAATAAATAAAGGTAAATAGAAAGAAAGAAACATTTCCTAGTTGTTAAATATAACTGTAATGTGGTCAGAATATAGTAGAGATGACAATACCATGTCATACTCTAGCATCAAAAATAAAAGCTTATTGCCATAAGTCAGCTGCCTTATCATTCACTGACTGGACTTACAAGCCTTTTGGTACCATGTAATACTGCATAAACCTGGGCCAGAATAAAGTATTTCATAGCAATCTAAAAGCAGTTTCCATGATCCCTTTCATTATGGACTACTTGTTGTTGTATTGCTCTTTAACAAAACTGCAAACTGAAATCCTATACCCTGTTATTGAAAACATCTGCAAGATGCTCATACAGTGTTCCAGGAACATTTCCCCAATGACCCATTGCATACCCAAACCTCTGATTTTATCATTACAAGAAGCTGTCTTTTCATTGCACCTTGAACCTCACTTTGCAGATAGCTAAATATTAGCTGTAGCACTAATCATTATCCAAACTGCACTAATTCGTATACAGAAGTACCTCCTGAATCTGGCAGAGTTGTGATATGTATTCCCATGAGCAGAGCACACGGAATATGGCTTGCTGTATTTACAGTGTAGGAAATTATATGTAAATATTATTGAGTAATTCGGGGAAATGGTTTCCTCTTACATCCTAAAGATCTAACATTCAGTGAAATGGTGAGTCTCAAAATTGCACACAGGTAGTATATGAACAATGCGGGAATGACTGGGCAAATAAGTCATATGATGGACTGACATGTCATGCAGTATCAGCTCTCTGCACTGCACTTGTTGTTCCCCAGTATAGTCTGCAGATTTCCTGTGATCCTAACAAGGATAAAGTGGGTATTAAAGAATGAAAGACTGCCTGAATCAACCAATCAAGCATTTCCAGTGAACATAGAAATTACTATAAAATACTTGGAAAGGAAATGCAAGCTGGTCAATTCAAATGGCAGAGACATTAATTGCTTACACAACTGGTTCTCTTCATGCACTTTTTTTCTACTGGCCTGAAAAGTATATTAGACTGTTACAATAACACACAATTAAATGTTGTTAGTTGATTTTTAAAACTTAGATCATGTTTATCATTTGCTACTGATTTTTATTTTTATTCAGACCAAATCTGCATTTCATAAAATGCACTCAGTTATTCTATTTGACCTTTCTGTGCAAGTTGTTTTTCAGTGAGATGTTTTTATTATGCAATGTATTAGGATATAAAATGAATGTGTTTGTTTCTCTAATGGAGGTTAAACAAAGAGCAATAGGAGATAATAATATTTTCTTCAGACAAATGTAATAAAAATTATGGCAAGAATAATAATGTAACTGTTTCTTGCATAAACTGAATTAAAGAGGCACAGCATGTTTACTTTGAATATTGCTAACAGGAGAAGGTCCTAGCTACCTGTAACATTACTTGGCATGAATCAATGTTAAGTGTTAGGTGCATTTGAAGAAAGCGATTGTTTATTTATTTTATGTTTTACTTCAGATTTTACTCATTCATTCATTCAATGGTTCTCATACAAGGAGAAAAAAAAAAAAAAAAAAAAATATATATATATATATATATATATATATATAGGTTTACTATCACATGCTCGACATAACATTGTTCAAATGCACAGATGTCCGAACTAAATGTTCGGAAATCTGTACACCGAACAGTGTAAATGTCGAACCGAGCATTTCAGTGCAGTCTTAGTTCAAAAATGACGACTACACTGAAATGCTCCTACTCACTCAACGTACTACAAATGGTTTTTGAAAGGGGGCAAGCCCCCCTGCACACCCCCACCCCCCACTTATATATACAAACTCTGAGATTGCACTACAGTGAGGGTAAGGGTACATTTCCCGATCCCCACTATAGTGCAATCTGCACCGCAATGTTGAAGGAACAGATGGTCAAATGTATAGTCTTTTGAGTATATTTAGTACAAAGCATAAATAATATGGCAATGCTTTTTTGATACAGCATGTTTAAGGAAGGCTAGTATGAATATTTGGCCAGCCATCACTTTAGGAATACTATTAGTTTTTCAATTAATTTGATTCTATATTGTGTATGTTTCTTTAATGAAAGAATGTTTAAAAATATAAATTTGGTGAATTTGGCACCAAAAAGTGTATAAATAGTATTAATTTATCAATAAAGGTTATTCTGAAGAAGTCCACACTGAAGTGGATGAAAGCGCTTGATCGAATGTTTTAAAGAAGTTATATATTTTTTTGTTTTTTATTCCTATTAAACTGGTAATATTATTGTTTGCTGGACTTGTGCTTTCTACTAGTGTATCCACACTATAGTGTTTAGCTGTTTTTTGATTCTTGGTTGTTTCAACGCTATTATTTCAGATTTTCATAGTCTAATATTTAACAAAACAGATTCACTATTTCCTTGCAAGTTATGTAGGCATATAATGCTATATTTCTATAAACATGTTTTCACCACCACACATCCACAACAATTAACCTTCCCATGTACAACGCAACCACTCTATGACAAAGCTCACTTTATAACTCTCATCTTATATTTCCACACCACAATTTTTCTGTTTGCACTCTTTTTTTAACTTATCAGGACTCTTCTTCTTTCGGCTTTTCTCAGTTAGGGGTCGCCACAGCGGATCACCTGTCCGCTCATGATTGGCAGTGAGTTTTATGGTGTTGAGTTGACAGCCCGGCGCCCAAACTTCCACGGAAGGCACACACCCATGCACTCATGCGTAGGGCCAATTTAGAGTATCCAATCCACCTACAGCATGTCTTTGGGATGTGGGAGGAAACCGGAGCACCCGGAGGAAACACACGTGACCACAGGGAGGACATGCAGACTCCGCACAGAAGGTAGCCCAGCTGAGGATCGAAACGGAGAACATCTTGCTGTGAGGCAGCAATGCTAAGCACTGCACCACCGTGGCAGGAATATTGCATGCAAAACCACAAAAACAGCCACCAGCCCACACAGCTTTCTGAGTTCTGAATAAATCCAAAAGCAAGTAATGATAACAACACAGAAAACTTCAAGTACGACCAAGATTTCCAGTTTCAATTGAAGTTTTAATGTTAAGACATAAGCGATTTCTCAGAAAAATGTGCTTCATCAGATGCTAATAAATACAACTGAAATGTGCTTCTTTTTCTACAACCTCTAGCAAGCACTAGTAGTCACATGATACAAATTAAGTAAAAACAATTAACATTATAGGGTTTAACTTAAGCTTACTACCCTACTAAATGAAAGAAATGCATGCAAGCATGCACTGCTATCAATAGAAGAGACTTATGAAAAATATGTAAACAAAATTATTTACATATATATATATATATACATATAAACATATATATATATATATATATATATATATATATATATATATATATATATATAATACACAGTCTTTTAAATGCAACTTTAGATATAACATTTATATATTTGTATAAGCGCATATATACAAATATACATAAAAAATTACATATATAAGTAAGCACACTTTATTATTGATACATTCAAAAAAAAAAAAATTTTTACTTAATTTGCATAATGTGACTACTAGTGCTTGCTAGAGGTTGTATAAAAAAAGCACATTTCAGTTGTATTTATTCGCATCTGATGAAGCATATTTTTTTGTGAAAGTGCTTATGTCTTAACATTAAAACTTCAATGAAACTGTAAACCTTGGTCGTACCTGAGTTCTTCTCTGTTTTTATAGGAATCTTTCATGCTCTAACAGAAAAACATCCATATCACATTTAGCACACCACTCTAGTATTCCTATCCTTACAGTGTTAATAATACTGTTTACATTTACTGAAAGTACTCTAAACTTGTCAATTTTCTTTTTTTAAGTTTATGGGAAATATATTTAAAATTTCATTTTATTTTTACCCTTTCCTCAAATTAGTATTTTTCCCTGAGTTTATGTACAAATGATTCTCGAACCTCAGAATGAGACCTTGACCGAGGACAGCGGACTACCCACAGGTTATGACTGCAGCAATGTGAGATGAAGAACATCCTATTTTACCCTCTCCCCCAGTTTCTTGTTTTCCATCCCTGTATATTTTTACTTCAGTTTCCCCTTCTTTTCATTATTTATGGTTTGATCTTGCTAATCCATCCAAAATGGTCCCCCTTTTAAACAATGTGCATTGAGGCACACATCTTCTTGCTGTATCCCCAGGATTTAATAAAACTGATGTAGGCACAATGTAGAGTCTACATGGAATATATCCATGTACACGGCAATGGTTCTCCCTCGGCAGCACACCATGCAAATTAATGATGGCGCACTGCTGATGTGCTCTGCCAAGGGACAGCCAAGAAACATGGATATTGAATCAGTGTAGGCAGAGGTCTACCAGTTATCTGTGGCTGCAGATGACTGTGAGGCTCCCTGTATTGCTCCCTGTCACTGTTGCAATGTTGTGAAGTGTGTCAGCTGTATATGTCATTTTTATGATGTGCTATGTTTTTTTTAATTACATTTTTTTACTGCATGTTTGCAAAGCACAGCACAGAGAGCAGCAATGCCAAGCTAGGCTCACATATAGATAGCTGACACCTATCAGACATCTAAAAATAGAATAATAAATAACGAATCCAGCAAGGAACAGAAGAAATACTGCTGGTGCACAGAGATGGAACCAAACCTTTATTGCAGCATATTGAAAAAAAAGTTTACCTAGGCTTCATCCTGTTAGCAAAAGGACTTCTTCAGAACTGTTTCTTGAATAACTACACACCCCTTTTATATCATTAACATCCCCCACCCATTTGTAATTAATTGCCTACTTAGTAAAAAAAACAGTACACAACATTATTCACACCAAAAAGTTTTCACAAAACCATATTGCAATGCAATGTTACCTAAAAATTCAAATATCAAAATACTATAAAATTTAATGAGTTATAAAAAGTGTTAAAAACATATTTATACATTCAGTCATATATAAATTGCATATGTTTCTATCCCAATATATTTTTAATTTTAGAATTGGAACTATGCTAATGTTTTCATTTATACCGGGAAAGACTGTGGCATCCAACGTAACTGCCATTGTAATTTTGGAAATGGACAATCCCAAGGTTATTGTGACAATAGGCCCATGGGGAATTTTAAATGTGGTAGGTGCAATATTTGTAAGCATATTATGGTTACCAGTAGTAACTTAATTTTAAACGGATATAATATTGCATTTGTGGACACTATAATTGCTATTTCCAAAATGTGGTTTATTTGGCAAAGTGCCAACAATGTATGACATTTTATATCGGGAAGACTTGTAGGCAGTTTAGGGAAAGAGTCAAAAAATATATATTGGACATCCAAAATGCCAAAGTTATTAATGCTTTGGCTAGGCATGCTGTGCACTGCCAAGTGCATGAATTTAAATTTTGTGCCATTCAACAAATTGTAAAAGATGCACAGGGCAGGGTGTTAGATGTCCATTTGGATATTGCCGAATTACAATGGCAATTACATTTGGATGCCACAGTCTTTCCCATTATAAATGAGAACATTAGTATAGTTCCAATTCTAAAATTAAAAAAAATATATTGGGATAGAAACATATGCAATTTATATACGACTGAATGTATGAATTTGTTTTTAACAATTTTTATAACTCATTAAGTTTTATAGTATTTTGATATTTGAATTTTTAGTTGACACTGCATTGCAATATGGTTTTGTGGAAAATTTTTGGTGTGAATAATGCTGTGTACTGTTTTTTTTAACTAAGTTGGCAATTGATTACAAATGGGTGGGCAATGTTAATGATATAAAAGGAGTGTGTAGTTATTCAAGAAACAGTTCTGAAAAAGTCCTTTTGCTAACAGGATAAAACGTAGGTAAACTTGTTTTTTCAACATGCTGCAATAAAGGTTTGGTTCCAGCTCTGTGCATCAGTAGTATTTCTTCTGTTCCTTGTTGGATTTCATTATTTGTTATTTTGTTGTTGGTTGAAATATACTTGTGGATATGGAGAGTCTGGATACCACTAGTGAAGTAGTAGAGCTACTGCAGAAGATAAACCAGCAACTGGCAGAGCATACGGCTCAGATCAAAAATCTAATGGACAAACAGCAGAACGAGGCTGGTAGCAGTATCTATGGCAGTTTGGGTGTTCCCCTTATCCAACCCACCCAAATTCACGATGGGAATGACAATAGTGTTCATCAACCTCAGACAGTTGCACAAGGTAATGGACTTTTTATTAACAGAAACATCAGTGACAATGGAGGTGTAAGAACTTCCAACAATGTGGTGACCCATGACAATTAGCAGTGGAAATACAATAATTACAACTTCCAGGGGGACAATATTCATTCCATTAATAGTAATGTGCATGAAAACATAGATATGACTTTAGCTGAAAGAATTAAAGCCTTTGAGAAAAAATTGTTCCTTTTTAAGAAATTGCAACTTGAGAACGAATATTTACAAAGGAATATAGAATTGTATATAGTTCCCTGGAGGTTACAGCTTTGGAGGTATCCCAATGGGGTTGGAAAAAATTCTGCAATGCTGAACGAAGTTCATCAGCTATTTGACTAGGCCGGACAAGATCTCATGAATATTATGATCAAATATAACAACCAAACAACTGGGAAGTACATGGCTGAATTAGAGGTGCAAAATAAATTTATTATAGAAGATTTATTGTTCAATCAGTACCAGCCTAATTTTAAAAATATGCTGGCAAGTGTTGACAATAGTTGCCACATCATTTTTCAATGTAAATGTGGCAAAGTTAAAAGAGATGCAGACGAGTATTCCTATAATAAGGTATATCCTCTCTCTGATGGAAACCATGGTAACCAGAGTCAGTCCCCCAATCAGGGTGATGAGGGAGATCTGGAAATGATGACAGAAACAGATATTACTAGTCAGCGGCAGATCAAGATCCCTTTAGAGGGCGGGCCAAGATGGTCCAAGAAAATAAAGAACAAGGGGTGAGAGGCCTATCCGGTGAGGACAGAGGAAGAAGCACTATATACAGAACAAGGAGCCAGACCAAAATGGAATTTTCAGCACAGCAGCTTTCAGAAAAAATGGGGGAGATAGAAATGAGCAGCTCCAGTGATTCGCTCCTAAATGTGTTTATGAGATTTGCTGATAAAAACAACTCAGGTTACCAACTCTAAAAAACAGCTTGAACTCCAAAAAAAACTCGCTTGCAGCTCCCAGACACAGTAAATAACCATGAACGAATTTAAAAGTTGTTGATTTATTAAGCGTTCTTTTCAAAAGCTTTCAGATATTTAAGGTGGGGCCCATGCTTGTTTGCTCTGGACACCGTTGTGTCAGTCAGAAGATTTGTATCTGATGAAGTTGAGTAAGGTGTACTCGATGAAAAGTGGATTTTGAAAAGAACGCTTAATAAATCAACAAGTTTTACATTTGTTCACGGTTATTTACTGTGTCTGGGAACTGCAAGCGAGTTTTTTTTTGGAGTTCAAGCTGTTTTTTATAGTTTTTATGAGACTTGCACTGATAATAATGTGAGCAACAACAGTAACAACTTTGGCGTTTATGATAACAGGTTTTTGGTTGTTGAATCAATGATTCCAAAAAGTCTTAAACCAGCTGTTGATAATGAGAACAACATGACTGTTTTAGTGGGGGGGTGGAATTCATACAGGAACCAGACTGGTTACAGATGATAAAACTGTGAATGCCCACTGTAGCAATGAACTAGTATGTTATTCTGAAGTACAAAACAACCCGGTTATTATTGATATGAACATTTCTAATACAGAAGTTGCCATAAAAGTTGTCAACGGCTTTAATGAGTGGAGAAATTTCAAGTCAGCTGATGGCAATGAGAATGAACCGAGTGTTTCAGAAGACGGTGGGGTTCAAATGGTAGCTGGAATGGATGCAGACTATGAAAATGTGAATGCCTGCAGTAGCAATGAGGCAGTAAGTCTGTTTGAAGTACAAAATGACTCGGTTATTGTTGAAACGGATGTGGCTGCATTGAATAATATGTCGGAATTGGTGTACGCTATATTCAGGGGTTTGCTAATGCAGATGTGACTATGGAAGCTGTTAATGGCTTCAATGACTGGACTAATACAATTGTTCAACATGAAGAGCCACATATTGATAATGGTAAAATTGTTTTGTCAAACATTGATAAGGTGTTTGATATTAGTATGGACATTGATGTATTGGTCGAGGTTATAGAAGCCTCATATCCAACTAGAATATTTAATGAACCTAGGGTTATTGTAAATAGTAGTAGTGACTATAATTATAATTATTCTAAAAAAGAAATGTATATTGCTTATGCTAACCTACTATCCCAGGGCCTAACATTTGTGCCTAGCAGATGGGGAAATGTGGATAAGTTTTTAATTGATTTAAAAATGTTTACTCAAAAATGAATTTAAAACATGTTTTTTAATGAGGAAGCACCAAATCAGCAGAGGAGTGGCTTATCTAAGCCAAGTAAATTTAATCCCCCAAGTAATGACATAGTAGTAATTTATGAGAAGATTTATGAGATTGACATTAGGGAAGGATTTAGGAAGGTAAGGAAAGGGAGAAAGGAGGGGGATTTGAATATGAGTGTGGAAGAACAACAAATGCTGTTTGAGTTGGCTCATGACAAAGACATTCATATAATGAAGCCCAGTAAGGGTAATGGTGTGGTATTAATGGATAGGAATGATTATATAGACAGTATGACCTTCATGTTGCTGGAAAATACTTATACTGAAGTCAGTTTGAATGAAATCAATATAGCATATCGCAAGCTGGATTTGATACTTGATGATATGCTATTTCAGGGCCAGATAAACGAATCCATTAACAGTTATTTGAAAAATGATAACCCCATGATAAGTAACATTTTTGTCATTCCAAAAATACATAAGGGGTTAAGTAAAGTGAAATTTAGGCCAACAGTAGATGGCAAGGGTAGTAAGACCTGCTTTATGAGCAAATTTTTAGATTATCATTTACAGAAGGGCTTGGCAGCCTTTTCTTACATCACTAAGGATTCCTGGCATTTTTTAGAAAAATTAAACAGGATTGAAGTAACTGAGGCCACCATACTGGTTACAATAGATGTGTGTAATTTATTTTCCACAGTACCTCATCAGGAAGCTTTAAATTGGTTGGAACAGCAATTAACCAAGACCAATCTATATAACCAGGACCAGATAAATCTTTTCATTGTGTTAATGGAGGCAGTGTTATTTAACAATTTCCTGTTTTTTGAGGGACATTACTATAAACAGATAGCAGGGGTAGCTATGGGGGCGGCTTGTGCCCCCGTATATGCTAACTATGTAATGTCTTATTGGGAACAGGAGATTGTTTTTTCAAGTATATTTGGTTCATATGTCAAACATTACATGCGTTTTCTGGACGATATATTTATTGTCTGGGAAGGTGGTGAAGAAAAGTTAAATGAGTTCTTGGAGTATATCAATCAAACAGCTAGTTTTTTAGCCTTTACACATGAGTACAGTGGGGATATAATCTCTTACCTGGATGTCAATTTAAAAATCAACACAAAAAAAAATCGAATTGACCTCTGGTATATACAGGAAGTCAACTTTTTCTAACTCGTACTTAGATTTTAGAAGTTGGCACCCTCACCATCAAAAGAAATATTTAGTTAAGGGACAGATGGTGAGGGCTGCCAGAATGGTTAGTGACCATCAGGACTTTCTAAAGGAATTGAAATACATTATGGGGATGTTCATTAAAGGAGGGTACCCCCTGGAGATGTGTGTGGCTATTAAAGAGGAAGTTATAAAGAAGAAAAATTATGGCCTATATAGGACCATTCTCAATGGGACCCCAAGAGATGGGAGTGAGGATTTATTATTAAAAATAGTAAGCTTCCTTGAAACTGTCAATAAAGCTAGAGATATTGGCTTCACTGTATCTACCATCCTTCTCGATCTCTCTAAGGCCTTCGACACTATCTCTCATAACCTTCTTCTTACTAAACTAGCTAACCTAAACCTCTCACCCTCTTCCCTCAAATGGTTTACCAGCTATCTCTCCAATAGGCAACAAGCAGTCAAATGGAAAAAGGCCACCTCCTCCTTCCAAAAACACCCCCACAGGTGTCCCTCAAGGTTCCATACTGGGACCCCTTCTCTTCAATATTTTCATTAATGACTTTTACCACTCCATCCCTCTTACTAGCGTTATCCAATATGCAGATGATTCCACAATCATCTGTGCTGCCCCATCCATCCCAACTCTTTTAAAACTAACTCAAGATGCCTTCTCTACCACAGAGCAATGGATGAAAGACAACCACCTTGCACTCAATGCTGGTAAAACTAAACTTATGATTTTTACCTCCTCTAAAACCAAGAACTTAGATCAAAATTTATTCTCCATCACCAGCCAAAATTCAACACCTCTTGAACTGGTATCTGAAGCCAAACTACTAGGAGTTCAAATCGACAACAGGCTTAAATTCAACTCCCATCTACTACTAAACATAAAAAAAAACACCAGAAAATTGGTATGCTCTACCGACAAAATCGGTTTCTCACTTCAACTACCACATTTACTCTCTCTACTACATTCCTCTTACCCTCCCTTCTCTATGGAGTCCCCCTTCCAACAAATCTACAATCATCTCTCAAAACCAAACTATCTTCTTGCTACAATAAAATTGCCAGATTTGCCACTAGCAACAAATCGTCAACACATCACTGTGAATCTCTCCACAAACTAAACTGGCTAGAACTACCAAACTACCTATCCTACATTCAGCTCACCTATGCCCATAAACTCATCTTCCAGCCTTCCCTCTGTCCCTCCCTCTCCACTACCTTTAAAATGCACCACACACAAAGACTTCTCAGATCTAATAATCAAAACCTTATAGAAGTTTACCGACCCCTCCATCCCCCAAGACAATACCTCCTGTCACACTCTTTAGCTCGCTTATGGAACTCCCTTCCCCCATCCATTCGTACCACTACTAGCCACCAATCCTTTAAAAAAACACTCCACTCTCATCTAACTTCCACAAGGGAATGCTCATGCTCCCATCCCTCATAACCAACACTCTACTTCATTCACCCTTTCACTTCCTTCTCTCAAATTCCAGATAACAATTTCTTGCCTGTCTCTAGTACCTAGTAACTCCTGACCCTACTCCATCTAACTACCTATCCTCATTCCAACTGGAAAAAAAAAATTGATATAATTTCCTTTGATTGAAATACTTTTGATCAGTCTGTTTACCTCTGTAATGAACCTGCAATCTATGTGTGTATATTAAGCTTAGTTTGTTTACCTCTGTAATCTTCATGCAATCTATGTGTGTATATTAATCTTTGTGTAACATGTATTTAGGGCTTTTAGGAGTATATTAAGCATAGTTTATTTACCTCTTTAATCTACATGCAATCTATGTGTGTATATTAATCTTTGTGTAATATGTATTTAGGAGCTTTTCTCCCCAGGACTCCATTGAAAATGGGTTCATTAGGCCCAATGGACTATCCTGGCTAAACAACTGCAAATAAATAAATAAATAAATAAACAAACAAATAAATAAATAACACTTTTCAAGATAGGCTGATTTTTGTTATTACATTTAATCTGGATGCAGATTGGGTCACCCAAGTGGTTACCAAAAATTGGAGATTGTTGCAGGTTGATAAGAGTGTTGAGAAAAATGGGTAAGCGCCCACAATGTGTTTTAGAAAGGAATGATCCATCAAAAACATTTTGGAAATGGAAAAACCCAAGGTTGATTGTGACAATAGGCACATGGGGAATTTTAAATGTGGTAGGTGCGATATTTGTAAGTATATTATGGTTACCAGTAGTAACTTAATTTTAAATGGGTATAATATATCCATTTGTGGACACTATAATTGCTATTCCTAAAATGTGGTTTATTTGGCAAAATGCCAACAATATATGGCATTTTATATCGGGAAGACTTGTAGGCAGTTTAGGGAAAGAGTCAAAGAACATATATTAGACATCCAAAATGCCAAAGTTATTAATGCTTTGGCCAGGCATGTTGTGCTCTGTCAAGGGCATGAATTTAAATTTTGTGTCATTCAACAACTTGTAAAAAATGCACAGGGCAGGGTGTTAGATGTCCATTTGGATACTGCCAAATTACAATGGCAATTACATTTGGATGCCATAGTCTTTCCAGGTATAAATGAGAACATTAGTATAGTTCCAATTTTAAAATTAAAAAATATATTGCGTTATAAACATATGCAATTTATATATGACTGAATGTATAAATATGTTTTTAACACTTTTTATAACTCATTAAGTTTTATAGTATTTTGATATTTGAATTTTTAGTTGACATTGTATTTCAATATGGTTTTGTGAAAATTTTTTTGGTGTGAATAATGTAGTGTACTGTTTTTTTAACTAAGTAGGCAATTTATTACAAATGTGTGGGGGGTGTTAACGATATAAAAGGGGTGTGTAGTTATTCAAGAAACAGTTCTGAAAAAGTCCTTTTGCTAACAGGACAAAACCTAGGTAAACTTGTTTTTTCAACATGCTGCAATAAAGGTTTGCTTCCAGCTCTGTCTATCAGCAGTATCTAAAAATAGAAACCGGATATTATTAATTATTATAATTAAAGTTTTTCTTTTTCTTTTTTTACAATTTACATTTGCGTGGCATGGAGCACAGCAGAGCAAAACAGAGCTCATGTATACATGGCCGACACCTGCCAGACATCTAAAAATAGAAACTGGATTAATTATTTATTTATAAGTCTGTTTAAGTGTGTTTGTGTGGCACAGTGATCAGCAACAGTAACAGGTAGCCTACTAGTATATGTGAAGGTATACTAGTTTTTACAGCATCCAACTAGTACATAGATAGAATTACAGTCTTATGTATGTAGGTCCTGGGTTTGAGTCCATAATAAGCAGAATATGACTGTAAATGAATGTAATGTTTTCTTTTAATTTTAAGAAACTTTTGTGAATTTTGGCACTGCTGCCCTCTGCTAAGCATTGCTCATTCATGCTAAGCAGTGCATAAACATGCTAATGGCTACCAATGTTTGCACAGTGCTAAGCATCTCTAAAAGCATGGTTCTACACATTTTCATGCTGCTTGGCTTCACTTTGCTTGTTTGTGCACTGCTAAGTGATGCAGCACTTTTTTGAATGTTAGTGAATGATGTGCAAGGGTGGGAAAACAGTCTATATTAAGCCCAATAGGCAGGAATTCTGCAACAGTCATTGGAGTTCAATCAACTGTTGGTATGGCTGGTGGTGGCGAAGGTGTGCACTTTCAGGCACAGGTGTGTGGTATTCAGGAGTCCAGGGTTATGGGTGGGCTCCTTGTTAAAAAACATGAACCCCAACTGATGCAGGGCAGATTCCAGGGCTCAGAGTGCAAGGCAGAGGCCTGGAACCAGTTGGCCAGGGAACTCACCAGTGTTACTGGTATCCCCCATACAGGATAGCAGTGTCAACACCATTATGATGACCTGAAGAGGAGAAAGAGGGGAACCTTGGACACCTGGGTCCAAGAAGCTAGAGATGGGAATGCGCACACAAATATGTAAGTATGTTTTCCTCTGCTTTACCAATATGCAAGCTGAATGTCTGCAAAACTGGTATGCATAATGGTGTGTTTCTCTCCCAACAGCTGCAGCTGAGAGGGCTCGCAATGTCAAGTCCCATGCCAGGTGCCTGGCCAGGTTGTGCCTTGAGCATGGTAAGTATAGATTTAGTATGAAAACTATAGTGCAATAAGCAAGAGTAAAGCATTTACTGCAATAAAGTATACACAATAAAACTGTAGTGCAATTAATGGGCAAGTAGAACTGTACAGCTATAGTTCAATAAATGAATAAGAACTGTATTTCAATAAAACAATAATGATACCAATAACAGTAAGCAAAATGTTGCTCTGCAGGATTGTGTTGTTGTCAAAACCATTGCATTACAGCTGTATACTTTGATTGTCTATGGTTAGGTTGCTGCAGTCAAGTACAACAATGTAATAGCTGTAGCCACCAAATCTAATGGCCTGCAAACTTTACTGATTAACTCCTACTACTGTCCAAGGCTGTCTCCAGGCCAATATCTGTCACAAAATGTTCTCTCTTCAAAAGACATCAGGTAATAAAGATATATTGGTGAGGTAGCCCAGTCCATGAGTGGATATTGTGTGTGAACTCCACAGTAGCTCAGTCTATTAAACGCTTTGTATGCAGTACATTTTGCCACACACAGCCCTGGGTTTGAATCCAGTGATAATGTGGCACTAAATTTTCAGTATCAGTCACATAATGCTCACATTTTCTTTCTCTCTCATCAGCAGCACAACAGATACATGGGTGAGAAAGCCCATATTATGAGCAGATGTTGTGTTTAGATTTCAGAGAATGTTAACATCAATACCAATAATGTGTTCATCAGCATTGTTGATTCATAAATAAAGCTGTATAATCCCAATATGGCTGTATCCCTTGCTGCAGTCAATTATTACATTATTTGCAGATGTCCCCTGCAGTCACAGCTATTGGGTTCTACTCTGATGCCTGCCAACTAAGGCATGATGGTTGTCTAGTTTACTTACTGTACACAAACATGCCTCTCACGTGTCATGATTTCTCATAATGTAATTAAACCTGCTTAATCAATCTGTCACATAATTAGCAGATAAATTAGTATCCGGAATGCAATGTATTACCAAATCCATTTACAGAACACCTGGTGGGGCAGCCTCACCCTTGTTCCCAGCCTCCAGCACAGCCACCCCTGGGGCAGTGATGAAGCAGTGCTGACAGTCCCATTGGTGGGGATGTGAGTAATGCAGCTGCTGTCTGGAGAAACATGGCACTCAGATTTCACATCCTCCCTATCCAAGGTGTTCACCACCCTCATATGTCACACACTGCTACTGTCTGCTGTTTTGTCTGTCTTGTCTATTTGCAGATGCATCCTCACCTACCTAGTTTACCTCCCCCACATTACCTATGTCCCTTCCCCAACATTCCACTCTCACCTTAAAAATGTGCACCTGTCCCAAAAAAAATATTGTCCCATACATATCTCTCCATTTCACACACGTGTCCACTGGACACATGTAATTTGGTCCAATTGGCTTGACAACACAGTTATGTTATCCTCAACCCTCTCTCTGGGGTTTGAGATTCTAAATTCATCTACAAATTCTGTCAAAGTGCAGAGTTGTTGCTGTACAAGAAATGGATTGCTATGGTTCTTTCCTACACCCTTCCTGCACATACCTACCTGCCTTTCAATATGTTTTGCCCCTTCTTGCCCCCATTTCACCACTTTACTATCTCCCATTTTGTCTTTTCTTTACATTTTTTTAGAGCAGCACTGCACAATGTACTGCATCATGCAGCTTTGCTAAGCTCAGCTAAATAGAGCTATAATAACTATATGTGTTTCCAACATTGTAAGACACATATACAAAATAAACATCTTTGCCATGTTTCGAACCCAAGCCCATCACGGCTACAGCACACTGCATTAACCCACCATGAAATGCAACTCTTAATTAAAAGAAGTGGTTTAAAGAAAACATAGTAACTGCCATTTACAGTAATTAGACATGTTTCAGTGGACCTGTGCACAGTGCCGCACCAAGCAAACTGAAATAAAAATTAATGGAAAAAATGGGAGTGCACCTTGGACTCTGGTGCAATAGTACACCACTAGACAGCCAGAGACATGATAATGGATGGAACTGAGGCCTATGATAGCAGGTAAATGTGTCCTTTTATCAGAAACATGCAGAAAGCCACCTGCCAAGGCATTCATGTCAAAATACATAATCAACTGGGACTCTGGTAAAGGAATACATCCATATAAAGCCATGCACATTCTGATGGATGTAGAAAATATTTGTTACAGCCTGAATGTATGCATACATATCTTGCAAATACACCTGCTGCAGCAGTAACTCAGTAGCTTAGTTTGTTAGATACCTTGCATACAGTATATTTTGCCATACTCAGTTCTGTGTTCAAATCCAGTGTTGTGCTGCATTTCAATTACATTATTGTGAAGACAGCAATTATTGAATGACTCACACACTCATTATCCACACAAAGCTTTGGACATTAAATAACTGCTTTTCAGTGCTGGAAGTCACAGGCCTGCAGGTAGGGACACACTTCAGATATCTGTATAGCATTACTATATGCCACCTAGTACTCTGCTATTAACACAGTTGCCTAACATATGCACCTTAAACACATGTTCTAATTAGAGTGTAAAGGGTACCCTTACCCTGGCTCTACCTCTACAACAAGGCTGACACAGCTGACACAGATGGACCCACAGCTTGTTGTCCTCTGAAGTGTTCACACTTTCCGCCTATGTCTATTACATGCAGCTGCAGCCTATGGTACACACAACTCTGTGTAAAGATTTCCACTACAGACGTACTCTCTGCGAAAATGTAGTCTCCTCACCCCAATGATGTCCATATCAACAGCTAAGGAAGGAGCCCTGTTTTACATGAAGGCCTTATATATTGCACAGTGGTTGCATGTCATTGGCTAATTCTAGTGCAACTCAGCTGTTTTGGCTGCAGTTAGCATATCAGAGTCACAGAATCATTTAGAGGCAATTATCTGCTAATGAGAAACATGTTAAAATGCAAGCGGCTGGCTATGTGCAAACATTCTGTGTGAGACTTTCCTCACACAGAGCACACCTTTGCAAAACATTACTAGTAGCACATTTCAACAGAGTAGTACTGCACTCTACCAGGTATGTAACTGTTTTTTGTGTATAACAGGATGCAGATGGGAGGATAGAGGTATGGGGAATAGGGATTACAACAGTAAGCCTGTCTTAGACCTGTGGTAATGATATGCCACCATTGATACCCTGCTGTCTTACACATACCGGGGATGTACAATACATCAGGGTTGCATTGTCTTTTGTCAATGTGGCACGCTGGTGTTGTTGCACTGTCCTATATAGTGGTTGTAACAGCACATTGCTATTTGTCTGGCACTGGTCTTATGACATATTATTGGGTGGCTGGCCTTAGGGGACACAACACAGTGGACCGGAGTGTCGGGTGTATGATCATACAACAGAATCTCTCATGGCACACAGGGAACTATCTCAGTAATGATACTATTTCAGTTGTATCCACACATGTAGTATGTTGTCAGACTGTGGGGAATGACATGTCTGAGCAAGTAGTGGACAGTGACAGCCATTTTGTTCTTGTTGTATCTGTGCTTAGTGGACATCCATGTATTTGATCCTGTAATGTGTTTCCCTTTTCATGTGTTTCAGAACTAATGTATCACAGATGGCATGCCCCCTTCTCAGATGCAGAGAATGAACTAATACTTCAAGGATTACGGCAGCATCATCACATCCTCCTATCTAGGGGGAGGCATAACAGGGAACAGTAGGCTGCATTGTAGGCAGACCTTGTCCGGGATGTGAATGAGACTTGCCAGCAGGACAGGACATATGAGCAGGGTCGACAACGCGCTACAGAAATGGTGAATGCTGCACAATGAAGGGCAGCTGATGTAGCCAGGGATCGTGCCATCATTGACAGAGCACCTTAAATGGAACAACCACTCACAGCCACTGTGGAATTCCTGAAGAACCTAGGCACACATGACACCTTCCAGGCATCCATCACACCATACATCGTGGAGGTAGATGCCCCAGTATTGACAGCAGAAGAGTGTGCAGGTAAGCTTACTGTATTCACCATTGTAATAACGTAGTAGTCATTCTGTCAGACTGTATATACCTTTACGTGGGTGTCAGGTCTATGTGGTTTGGTGGGGGGGGTTAAGCTCAGTTGTACACTCATACTCAGAATGCCACCAATATATTAAGTATCACAGTAGCTACTGTACATATGAGATATATACAGATATTAACTTGTGCTGCAACATGCACTGCTACTGAAATTATGTCACCCTTACCTTTCTACATGTCTGTCAGTAGTTGTCCAATGCTATGGTCCTGGCTGTGGTAAGTTTGATAATGTTTGTTATGGATCATATGTATGCTATTAAGGTTAAGTGCCAGGATAATTCCCTATGCACACTTAATGTTATGTGTAACCAGAGTAGAATGTTTGTATGTTCCAGTCTGGAACAGTTACCTAAGTTTCCTAGAATGAGTAATCACAGGAGTGTAGTTGAATGAGCAGAAACACTTTTGCAGTTATAGTTCAGAGTGAATAAACCTCCTGGTGTACATGAGGCAATTAATCCGACAGGCCTTGTAAAAAGCAAAAGGTCAATGGTGCATACCATAGGCACTGAAACTTGTATTTGTATATATTTGTTAAGATAGATGTACTGGGTTTTATGTGTTGTTATATCAGGTATAGTGTCAATTGCATACCTAAAAGGTACATTGTACTGGTCAAGTGTCATGTTATTTACCTGACATGCTTGCTATAAAGGCCTTGGGTCAAATGTGTATTTTGTTGTGAGGAAGTCTGTTGTGTATGAAAGCAGAGATGAGAAGATGTGAGACTTGCAATGCAGTTGTGGATCCTCATTATTATGAGTCTTTGAAGATAGTATAGGTAGTAATGTACTGCTTTTGTACTGGGGGTAGGGGTCTCTCCACTGCACAACCTGATGTCAGTGTCTCTTTGGACTCTGATAATGATGGTGGCCACAGTGAATCACAAGTGGGGTTGTTGGGGGCTGAATCTGTCTCAGAGTTTGACATTCCTTGTCTAGCCCCATTGTCACCACACACAGTCAGCATGCCCACACATACCATGTGCCCACAGGCCTCAAATATTGGACAGTCAGAGGGTGGAGACATTGAACAGGCAAGTGTGGCAATTATGGCTTCAGTGAGTATAGACAATGGCCATAGCCAGAGAGCTGGTGAGGTCCCACACAGGCAGATTGACAGGATTGCTCATAGAAGGACTGCTATCTGTCCACCACCTGTTGCAGACATATGCTTAGGGTTATGGATGCAGCACAGTCTGACATCCATGACTGCCTCCACCACATTGGGAACACCCTGGATCAGTTCACTGATGCAGTAGACAGACAGTGGGCTGAGACAATGTCTGTCTTGGGAAGCACATTGTACTGGAACATGTGGCTGGAGTTGGGCATTGGACCTGTGGACATAGGTTAACAACATCATGTGCTGAGAGTCCACATGGTCATGCACAGTTATGATCCCATAGTGGCAGTACAACCAGCACTACAGAGGGGAGTGTGCTGTCCACACCATGATGTGGCATGCCATGGACACGTGGTCCTGGGTGGTCCCATGGGGGACACGGCCCAGCAGACAGCAGTCACCATCAGGTACTAGCACCGCATCTGACTTTAGACATGGTGGTGCCAGTGTAACTCCTGGCAGAGCCAGTTCCCATGTTCAGGGCTGGAGATGGTAAACTGTCAACTGAACCATGTACGATCCAAAGCTGTCCAACATATACACATGTAGGACTAGCACTGTGCTTGAATGTGTATACACACACACACACACACACACACACACACACACACACACACACACACACACACACACACACTCACACACCACTGTCACATGCAGGTCACTTACAGACAGACACGGCACCTCTCCAAGGTCCATCTAACCCTCTCCCCTTCCTGACTCACAGACATGCCGTCAACCATTTGGGCCAGCCTAGGCTTACAGCACCCCCACACATCACCCTGTGCAAGTGATAATATCTGTACTACATCCCTGTCATTCTTCCAATCGATGAAGGGAAATGAAGCTATGTACTTGATGCACAGGGTGACTATATTACTTGACATGTACTTGTGTAATGCAGTATTGCTTTACCATGTCACTTGTAGTGGTCACCAACATATATTGTATGCTGGCATGTGTCATAAGTAAGTAACATACATTTGTGGGCCAGTTCCCATGTTCAGGGCCAGAGATGGTGATCTGTCGACTCAACCATGTATGGTCCTATGCTGTATGATGTTGTACTGGCGGAATTATTACACAATGACAGGTATGTCATTGACCTGTGTATGTTTCTGCTCCAGGAGTCTGAGGAGATAACCTATGGACACAAGGTGGCAATTTAGTTGCACAGCATGGCATGGCAGCACAGTAGAAATATGACTTCAGCAAGGTACAGCAGAATACGTGCATGGCTCCATAAGTTCGCATCTGTATGACAGTCTACCAAGGACAATGGCAGCAGTCAGCATACTCATGCTTATTTGTGATAAGGCCTGCTACAGGGCAATGTGTGACTTTGTTGGAGTATATATGCTGCCTATCTGTAGGGAGCATAATAGATGGATGATTCACTGTTAGGACATTAACATACTATGTGATGTTAGTACTACATGCTTGTGGGAGACA
This sequence comes from Protopterus annectens, assembly GCF_019279795.1. Lineage (NCBI taxonomy): Eukaryota > Metazoa > Chordata > Ceratodontiformes > Protopteridae > Protopterus > Protopterus annectens. The sequence continues at coordinate 1,350,512,532 of NC_056744.1, read as the reverse complement.
TTTGTCTAGCAGATATAAACATACTGTTGAAACAGACCCTGCCTAACTGTACACAGAGCACCTCAGTGCACCTCAGTACATGCTATCTGTTTGGCTGGACAACTGTCATCTCAACACATGGCATCTGCCTTAGTCCTTCTTGAACTGTGGCAATACGTGCTGGTCCTGTACCAAGGCATATACAGATGTCTCTAACTGTGAGGGCTGCATGGCCATTATGCTAGTGAAGTTCATATATCCTTTGGCTCCATAACATGATGTATACTGCTGTAACAGCCTCACATACAAACATGGCCACATTTAGGCTATTATCACTTCCACTCACTGCATATAGGACATGCCAAAGCACACATACTGCAAGTTGGCTGTAGATTAGAAACTTATCTATGTACTGGTACACACTACACATCATAGTACCTGATGCATGTAGCACAACTTGTGTCTGCTAGTAGTATCAGTGTAGAACTCATAATGCTTGTTATCAGCAAGCCTTGTTGTGGTCAGTCATTTTGGTGGTCACATCACCCACTACAAATAAAATGATGCAAAACACTAACTATGTCTAAGTTACAAAGGCTATCATACATACGTATGCCATATGGACAAACATACACACCATGTTAGGCAGAGTGATATTAGAGACTCTAGATATCTAGGCTTATACTCTACAGATCAAAGTACGTATTGCATGCACCACAGCTTACGCCTGATACTACTCTGTCAGCTAGTCTTAAGGTGGCTGACATCATCAGGCCTTGTAGAAGAGGGCAGTTTGGAAGCCAGCAGCAAGTTACAGGCCCAGAAAGTGCATAACCATTGCTGCTGGATAGCCCATGAGGGTGTGTCCATTGTTTTACAGGGGTACACACACACACACACACACACACACACACACACACACACACACACACACACACACACACACACACACACATACATACACTGGGCTGCAATAAAATCAGAACCCCTATCTATCTAGGTTTATACACTATAGATCACAGTACGTATCGCATGCACCACAGGCTAAGTCTATTATATATGGGACTGTAGGTACAGTACTTGTGCATTACACAAACTAGGCTTGTGTTGAACAGCATCTGTGGCCTGCAGAGTGAAATTGGTTTGTACTGTTATCTGCACCTAGTATCCTAGCAGTGAGATAACTGTTGTTATCCTAGCTATGTATGTACAGTTACCAGTATGGCCATATGTGGCTGCTTGCAACTAGATAGGCAGCACTGTGGGCAGGAACAATGTGCCATGTCCGTAAGTGCTTTGACACCATTATACATTACACCACCTGCTCACCTGTATCTGTTTACGTGGTAACATCCAGCAGGTATAGGGGTCTGTAGGTAAGTGGATTATGCACTGTTGCTCCCTTAGTTTGACTCCTTTGAATAACATTATGGCTGTGTGACAGTGCAGTTTACTCACCATTATTAGGGTATGTGGGACAATGAAGACAACCATACACATACTTCTGTATTTAAAAGGAATGCATATATAAATGTAGCTCTGTGTGTATGTATGATATATGTATATGTGTTATGTAGATATCTGGGGGGATTCTATGTATCATTTTAATATATATATATATATATATATATATATATATTATATATATATATATATATATATATATATATATATATATATATATATATATATATATATATATATATATATCAGTATATATCTATTTGACACTACATAGCAATAGATATACTATGCTTGTAAGAGAGAGAGATACTGACAGATATGTATACATATATGTCTGTATGTATAGATATTTATACATAGCAGGTCATTTCAATGAAGGGTGAACAGAAGTGTATTCATTTTTACTAAGTGTATGGCATGTTCAGTGGGACTGACAGTACTTATAGTATGACTCCAGGCCAAACCTACCTGTATTTCAGTCAGGGATTTTGTATGTTATAGACATTAACATCTGCACTCTTTCTGCAGTACTGCACTTCACTCAAAATGTCCACAGTATTCTCCAGCTGTCTGCTCTACTAAATATATGATTGGGGATGGTAATGTTACACCCTCAACAGACTAACAGTCTGCATACACAGACAGAGCTACATTTATATATGCATTACTTTTATATATAGAAGTATGTGTATGGTTGTCTTCATTGTCCCACATACCCTAATAATGGTGAGTAAACTGCACTGTCACACAGCCATAATGTTATTCAAAGGATTCAAACTGTCCTGATTTTCATAGAATGCTCAGAGTTTTGCTTCATATGTTTGGTCTGTTCCTAACACATCTGTGGTCTTCTGGTGTTTTATTTGAATGTTGACATCAATACATTCTACCAACTACAAACAAACAATTGTGTCAGACTTTATAACCATCAGATAATATGTACTACTGCAACACCTTTAATTCCAGCAACTGTCTACGTTTATGTGACCAATATTTAAACTCTGTCCCTATTTTTGGGCCTTTGTCCCCCCCAGTCTTTCCTGTTTATTCCTGATTTCTTGCACTAAGAGATTGGGAGGTATGACATTCTATGAAAACACCAACTACCTCACATGTAAAAGATGTGGGTAATTCCAGATGAGAACCATCAACACCATCACCCATGCTAGTTTCCCTAGTCTACTGAGCCACACAGGTTGCTAGACAGAGAGGAGTCATTCATCACACAATTAACAGCCTATGTATGTGCACTGTTATCCTGCATGAAGAGAGGCATACAATGTGTGAGCACTATCTATGTCACAGCCCAAAGATTGGCTGGCCCACTGATATACCACAGGTGATTTTCTGTTAAAGCGGTTATATGAGTACACTGCTGTTTTGGAGGTGGGGGAACAACACCACCTGATCAGCATGAGTAGACAGTAGTCCAATTATCATGTGTGCCCACTGTTTAACATCTCCCTTGCCTGATGCTGTGAATATTCCAACAATGAGGCCCAGTGAAAATTAAGGAAAATATACTATTGGATTGGGTAACAGTTGTCCCATGTGGATATTAACTCTGACCAAATAGCACATTATATTTCCTTGAAAAACAGCAGCAGATCCATTCATATGATATCTTATTATAGTAATCCTTACAATTACTGCATAGGTTAGAGACTTACCTTGAGAATGCAGCAGTTGACAGACCTGTAGTTCAGGGTTGACTCTGTTTGATGCAAGCAGTGCACAACCAATACTTGGATAGGTACAGGTTGTGTGGGTTGCCTGGCATAAGCTATTTTAATATATGCATGTAAGGAGGAGTAAGGTGTCAGTCCCAAGTGCCCTAGGTTGTCAGTGAAAGTGCTATGCATTGTCTCTTAGCCAATGCCAGGGCACGCTGGGCATTCACTCCTATGTCTGTCTACAGGGACATAATCAGGGTGCTCCTCCTCCAACTCCTGCTGTGACCATTGCTGTGGTGACCTAAGCAATGGTGGGGTGCTATGTAGCCCTTTCCTCTGCTGATCCTGCTGTGGCTGCTTCTGCAGGATCATATTGTGTAGTATGGCACATACTGTGAACATATGTGCACATGTGGCTGGAGAGTACTGCAGGGCTCCACCAGATATATCAATGTACTGAAACCATGACTTCAGCAACCCAAGCACGCACTCTTTGATGTTTCTAGTTTGTGCATTTGCCTCATTATGGCATTCTTCTGTGGGTATATGTGCATTTCTTATGTGTATCATCACCCAGGGTTCCAGTACGTAGCCAGCATCCCCCATTAAATGGCCATGTGGGATGTCCCCCTAGCAAACATCTGATACAGCTGTTATGACTGCCAGATATCAGGAGTCACGATAGCTGCCAGGGCTGCCAGCATACACACTCATGATGCATACTGCATTGTATATGACCTGGCAGTTGACGGAGTGGTACCCCTTGTAGTTGATGTAAATTCTACACTCCTCACCAGGTGGTGCCTTAATGTGTACATGAGTGCAATCTATGGCACCCAGTACCTCTGGGTAGTATGCTACATGGTGGAAGTGTTGCACATTGCTGGCCCTCACCTCAGGGGTGAGGGGAAAGTATATGTGCTTACTGGCATGTGGTAGCATGCCATCCAGGAACTGGAAGAGTACCCTGGATACTGATGCATGTGAGATCTCCATCATGTCCCCAGTTGGTCATTAGAAGGTACCTGTGGCTATTATCTTAAGGGCTACACATACCTTTTATTTCCACTGGGATGGTTTCCCGTCTTTTGGCATGGGTCTGAGTTGAGGGCAGCAGAGCTCAGAGAGTTCTTGTAGTATGTCCCTGTCCACCCTGTAGTGCTCTACAATCTTCAGCTCATGTAGCCCTTGGAAGGTTACCCTGGACCTGAACCCTCTTCTACTTCTCTGTCTAGGCCTATTATCAGCAGCAACAGCAACAGCATCGACTTCTGCATCTAGCACATACAGATGTAGCAGACCTGCAGCAGCCCCTAGCATTCTTTCAGTTAAAATTCTCAAGTCTATACTCCAATGGTGCAGAGAATGGGGGAAAAATCAGATTGTTGGGCATCTGCATTCTGTATAGTGCTTTACTGTAGGTGCTGCCTGAGTGATTGGCCAACTATGATGCAGTGCACCTGCCTAGTATATTACTGACATTATTTAATGGCCCTAGTTTAAGTTAAGCAAGGATCAACACTAATTAATACATCACTGACTTTTTAGATACTCTGAGCACACTGGTATACCGTGCAAACGTGTGCCCCATAGTTGAACACTGCTTAACAGTTAGTGCATACCCCCCCCAAACCTACATGCTAAGCATGGCAGCACGCCGCACAAACAGAACAGCTATGCTCCTATCAGCTCAGATGTTAGTGGATACACCCTCTCCTGGTGTCAGCTACCTTCTCTGTGGACACCAACATGATTCTCTGCTTACACGGAGGGGATCTGCAAACACAATTACCCCATTACGCTATTCAGTAACTCCACCTCATTTGCATAGGGATCTGTGCTCACAACCTGGATACTACACGCTTCCCAGCCCTTCCAAGTTAGCAATAGCACCAATACACAATTGTAGGTACTGCACACAGAGTATGCAATACATTTCAGTCTCATGATAGTAATATTTGATTTTTACACTTTTTTTTTAAGGCATGTTTGTGCACTGTGGCTTGCCATGCAAACATGCCAAGATTATTAAAAAAAAAAGAATGCTATTTTAACATATTTACTGCAACTTTTGGAACACAAAGAGGATAATTTTGCTCATATCTGTGTGTCTCCCTACATTTTTACAGCCCCTTTTGACTGTCTACAGTCTTATACATGGAATTTTTCCATGTACTCTACAAACATTGACACGGGGTCTCAGGGCTGCCTATCTGCTTGCTCGATCACTCTACCTGCCTCATTTGCATATGATTCACCTGATTATGAGGAGATTTGCATGCCACATAGGTTTCTGTGTTGGCGTGCTCATGAGTGCTGCTCAGTAGCGCTTACTGAATCTAAAAATGTTTGCGGCCGTGTTAGCAGTGTGGTGCAATGCCTACATGGGAAAAAATGTGTAGACTTTATTAAATTCCCCCCTGTCTTTTCCCCACACTCATTAGATTGTATGTTGTCACAATCATGAATTAAAACAGAAAAGTCACCACAAAAGAAAAAAAAATATTTGGGCTGGCCAGCAGATTTTAATGGCCCTCTGACCATCCACAAAAATAACACTTGGCAAGTGTTACATTATTTTTCATTCACATTTAAAAACAGCTTCAAGCCTCCAGCCTCCATTACATAAATTGTCTTATTTCTTACTTTTATAATATTATCAGCGGTTTCACATAGACTGTGAATATTTTTTAACATCATCTTCTTCCACTTCATTAGTTCTAATCGGCAAAGTAACATTACTACCAGAAAACAAATAATTGTTGCATGGAAAATGGCCTTCTTTTTGTTACACAGTTCCAGAAATTTCATTATTAGTCCTTTGGTTTCAAATGATTAGTCACAAAAGGTCTCTGTCCCAGTATGTATAAAAAACTGAATTTCTTAAGCTTTAAAACCCAGAATTGTCCCACACTGTCATTTTTTTTGTTTTGTTTTGTTCTTATTCTCACAGTTGGTCTTCTCTTCTTTTTAAAAGCAGTTTTACTTACAGTTTGCTGCTACTCTATTTTTTTGCCTTCTGTCATTGCTGTGTACCTTTTAGTTCCTGCATTATCTCCTGCCAAAAATCCAGACACTTTTTCAGTTTGTTGCTGCTTTCTCTGCCTCATATAGCCTGGTTTCTTTTCCACATTACCATGCTCATCTCTTCTAAAAAAAGTTATCTGCAGTCTCACCTCAAGAAATAGCACAATTGTCACCTAGATCATTTTGCTCATATATTTCTAACAGAATGTCATCAACAGACCCTTCTGAAGACAATTCTGCTATCTGCACCAGTTGAGCAGAATTGCTTAATTCCTTCTCCATGGAGACAGCTAAACACGCATCATTGGTAATACATTCTGAAGCTCCATAATGAACATTTGTTTCTCCCAACCTGACTTTCTACCTCTAAGCTTTCTATAGCTTTCCTCTTCTCCTCCATGCTGCTGCTTGCCTTAGGCCTCTTCCTTGCTGCTGGAGGAACCATCTGGCGCCATCAAGCAGCTGCATAAAAAATAGGGGAAGTTCCAGAATGTCCTGGCCAAATTTCCCCTAGTAGTATAAATACTACCTCAGGTCTTCCCCTGACACAGGATAAATGAAATGCAATAAAAAAGGCAGTGACCTCAATGTAGAATGAAAGTACAGTTGTGTAAGCAAACCTCCCATAATCGTAAATGTTTGCATGATCATAGCTGCAATAGCCTTATATATATTGGTTATATCCTGCCAAGGATATAACAGCTGACCTGCTTCAAAAGCCTCAGGGCACCTTCCATGCACCCAAACTGTTTGGCAGTCCAAGCTGAGCTGACTAAATGACAAATTTGGGTGTCAGGCTCTTCAGAGCTTTCCTGGCAACACAAAAAGGTAGGCCGAGCTCTGAAAAGGCAATAGAAGAATAGCAAAAATAAATAAATAAATAAATACATGAAAATAACCACACTCTGCCATAAACCCCACGCCAAAAAACAGTGGGAGGAGGGGGGAGCTGTTCCTATAGCAATGAGTATTCAAACATAAAGGTAGTAACTTCAGACAATCATTTGGAAATAGTCTGTTTTCACACAGGTTGTCCCTTCTTTTTGCCTTCCCAAGAAATGAACAGGTGAGCCGAAGTACTGAAAGATTTAGTTCTGTCAAGAAAGTGCCCAAGTTGTGTGTGGACGTTCAAGTTATGAAGCAGTCTCTCCCCCTCATTTTTTGATTTAGGAAAGAAAATGGAGAGATGGATACCACTTTATGCATAAAACAAGGATTCATTCTCACAGAAACCCTGTCACTGTGGAAAATGAGATAGGGTTGACTCACCATAAGAACTTGCAACTCAGATACCCTTCTTGTAGAGGTCAGAGTAATCAGAAAAAAATGTTTTCCATGTTAAGTACCTCAAGCCAGACAGGTTAGCTGGTTGAATAGTGCAAGTGTTAAGCTCTCTAACATAAAATTAATATACCAAGGAGGGGCCACTGGTTTTCTTAGAGGCCTCTTATGCAAAACTCCTTTCAATAACATCCTTCTGAAATTGTCATCCTAGGTTTCCTCTTCTCTTCTCCTGCAGTAAACTCAGTCTCACTGGACATAAGGGAAGCAGGAACCATACTGGGCTCCACTGGTGTCATGGTAGGGGACATCTGAGAAGGAGTCAGGCATATAGCAGATTCCTGCTGCATCTCAGAAGGAACACCCAAATCTGTCTGGGCAGCTGAAGATCCAGGCCTAGATTTTTTGATCATGCTTTCAGTGTCAGCAGGATGTCTGACATCTAGGCTTCTGCCATCTTGGTTTGCATGAGGAGCTTTACACATCGGGTCTCTAATTAAGTATTTAAGGAAGAAAATCTGTTACAAAGAATTATGGGGATGAACGGCTGGCAGATATTGCAATTTCTATCATTGTGTTCAGCCCTTAAACAAAACAGGGAATGAGAATTCGATCTTTATGAAGTACATGCTAATCACAATCACACTTCTCTCTATAAAGTGACATTACCAAGCCTTTTGTGTAAAAGACAATAACAAAGAAGTGTCTGCAATGGACCATTTATCTGGATAAGTGTAGGCAGTTAGTAGTAGCAACTAAAATTAAGTTAGGCTTACAGAACTAAAGATCCTGTGTTAAACTGATGGCAAAATAGTCTGAGGATCTTACACTCATATAGATGCTTATATACCCCTACAACTGTGGGCCAAGGTCATACATTGGACGTATTGTATGTTAGGATGGTTTGACTTTGGTACACAGGCTGGATGTGAGTTTGTCTCAAGCAGCTTAACCCATCACTATTGGAATATTAAAACTGAGCCAAGGAAGGGCATCAGATCAATTTAATTGCTAGTACGGAAGTGGCTGTATAGTAGAAAACAATGTGCAAAAGTAGTTGGAAAAGTTTTGATGGAGTTAGTCATAACAATACCACAGGGATCCATCATGGGGTCATTTCTGTTTAGGATCTCCATCGCTGTCATTAAAGCTAGGATTCAAGGAACTAGATATGAGAATGTTTATGAGGTAGGATATTTAATCTCATTATAGCCTAAATAGCTAAATTGGGCTATCAGTTTTGGGGTCTGAATAGACAGAGGTCCTAGAACAGGTTGACTTTCAGTACAAATATTTTAATGTACTATGAGTTAAGAGCACTCTGAGCATTAGCAAAATGAAGAGAACAAGTACATTTATGCATAAGAAATAATTTGGATTAGAGTGCATCCACAGAATTAAGGAAAGCATTCCAGGATGTATATCTGATGCATTGTTGTTAGTGTATCAAATGCATCATTTCCCATTAATAAGATAATTATTCAATTACACTTTAACATCTTAAAAACTCTTACATGACAGACAGAGAAAGAGAGAGGGAGAGACAGGGAAAGTTTAAGTTTACTTTAGTGATTAATTATATAAGCACTTGACAACATGAAACTGAAGAATATAATAAATATATAATAAATAATAATAAGAAGAAAAACAACAATTAATATACAGAGGAACTAAATATTCAATAGACAAAATCTGAATGAATAGTAATAAAACTTCTACCAAGTAAAACGACTAACAGAATAGCAATGTAAAAACATAACCATATCAAATAACAAACATATAAGAAACAAACTGGCAGCATTACTTGGCAAAAGTAAAGAGTACATAGAAACAGTCTCAGCAAAAGAGTAACTGTAACACAGAAGCTAAATTATGAAAACCTGCCAAAATAGCTACTCTCATTTTTATGTTACATCATCACTGTTCAGTGACCCATAATGGTTGAATCAGTAAGCCTAATTATTAAGTATCAGATGCAATACATCAAGATAGCAAATTTCAGACAATTTGAAATTAAGTCTTAACAGTTCAGTATAGTTTGTGAAGAAAATGAATATGCACTTTACATGTAGAAAGACAAGACCTTTCCCTACTGCGAATTATAAACTGAGATTATGTTTGTTGATGGGAGGAGAACAAGAGGTAGAGAAACCATGTCAGTAAGAGAACTTATACCAGCAGGAAGTACGACAGCATTAAAAGGGAAGGAACAAAAAAGAGAAAAGGGAGGGGTGATAACAGAAGTATGGCAAAATGCGAAAGAATGAAAGGTGAAAGAAGAAAGGAATGGTCTCTGACAGTCCTACGGTTCAGTCACTGCTCTCTGTGGACAACACTGTTCTTACAGGATCCTGCTCTAATGCACAGGGTAACAGAACTCAGCATCACATGGATTAACTGACCTTACCAGCCTGGAAGGCATTTCTGCAGCTGGCGCTAACTTGTAAAATATGTAGAAACCATTTCTAGGTTACAACATGTCCCATAGTCAAACCATCCTCTGAAGCAAAGATAACTTTCAAGTAACAGGGAATGTGCCAATGAACAACTAAATTATAAAATGGATAAACAGATCCTTCTTTTGTATAATATCCAGAGCTTCTTGTCTCTTTAGGTACATTTTTTCTTGGCAATAATCTTATAGCTATTCAGCTAAAGCACAGTATCTCTCGGTACCCTATCTTCAATTAACTCTTGAAAAAGTCAGAATAAACAATATATGAAACACACTAATTCTGTTATCACTCAGTAAATTGTACCAGTGACATAAATTTTATCACCTTATCTATCTTTCAGCCTAATGCAATGCTAAAGCATGTCCCTATTTCTCATGTTCAGATTTCAGTTTTAAGGACTCCCCAAATTTGTCCCATTATGTTGTGCCCCTTAGACCTTCCTCTTAACTCCCTAATATGCTTAATGTGTTATAAACAGCACAAAACAACAAAGGCTTCTTCATAGCTCTGGTCATCTGGAATCATCTGCTTTATTTCCTAAGCGACATAGATTTGTTTGTTTGTTTGTTTGTGTCTAAACTGCCTATATTTCTCAACTACACGATCACATTACGAATGCATTTGCTTTCCCCGCTTCTTAAACACACTTTGTCCTCCATTAAGCATTCCTTGCCCTTATTCCCTTTTTTAGATGATACAACTGCAACTAGAAGAAACAAGTTATTCATTTATGAGACTATTTAATTTTACATGGCTGTTTCGTAACTACTGTTCTTTCTCAAGGTACCCTATAAGTATGCTGATCCCATCAGTATGTCTCTTTCACCTGGCTCCTTAGGCTAATTACATTTTTTCTTTTTAATATTGATTTCTGTTTTCTTTATAAACTTGGCTTGTACCAAAAATAGAGTGTGAATGTTCAGTATACCTGTCAGGCTGACAGATGAAAATAAATCAAACAGTAATGAATCACAGCCTTGAAGACAGAAAAAAAGTAAGCACTATGGGTAATATTCTGAAGTACCAACCAGCATATCAACAGTTGTGTAGTTTGTGTGTGTGTGTGTGTGTGTGTGTGTGTGTGTGTGTGTGTGTGTGTGTGTGTGTGTGTGTGTGTGTGCGCGTGTGACAGAAACATTATTTTCAGGGACACCACCCCTATCAATATAAAGTTTTCAGCCTAACAAAGTCCTTTAGGTCATGGAAAACACAAACAGACTGCAAGGCTCACCCTCATTCTTTCCTTATGTATGAGAATTAGGGTTTTTCATGCCATCACTTCATTACTACAAAATGCTTTTCACTGCACTATATCTTTGGTAACTAGGTTTATTCAAGGTTAGAGTCCTTTGGTAAGTAGGGTGTTTCATGGTAGGTGTCCCCCAGTATTTATTTATTTACTTAATGTTTGTTAACTGGGTAGCTGGACTGGTCTGACGACCCTTTTCATTACTGACACAGGCACAGAGGTTAAGTAACACTGACAGTAGATATATACTACAATAAATAAGAAGACATTTAAATGTGTAATACCTCTATGTGTATGTAGCCAAACACAGAGGATTTTCAAGTCAGATTGTCTATTTTAATATGGTAAAATATACATATTATGTACATTGATGGATTAACAGGTTAAAGCTCTGTGAAAAGCATTAAATTATGTATATTATATGGCTAGATAATGACATAGATATGAACAGATGTAAAAAAGTATATGCACAGACAGCACTGGCTAGGGACGTCTCCATGAAGGCTACCTTGAAGCTCAAGGGACCCAGAAACAAGATAAGCTGCTCCATTACACCTGAAACGAGCCTACTCCTTCCCACCTGACTCCTACAGTGGGAATAAATTGGCTGATTAGGTACCTGAGCAAGAAAAATGGGTCATAAACCTCTCACCTAACCTGGGGATATTTGGACTTTAGCCCAGAAATGATTGGGTCAATGGATAAAGTTACTGGAGCCATTGGGAAAATCCAGGGAATGTAAGTGGCATTAGGAGAAAGAGGGGGGACAAAAAATTGTTCACAGGAAAGCAGGTAGGTTTGGTTGTAACGTGAGTTACTCAATTTCCTAGTTATGATTCAGATACGTAAGACATTAATGACTGTTTGATTGACCTCCTCACATCACAATGCTTTTTAACTCCATTTTGAACAATAATGTACAATGAAAAAAAAAACACCAACAGTTTTCTGGCACCTTAGTTAAATGTCTTACAAGCCTACAAAAACCTACTGGTAGTTACTTGCAGGGTCAGTTGTGATAAGAGATAAAGCACTGACTATTGACTAGGTGACCTGAGCATGAACAGCAATTTGATGACACAGACAGGAAGGATGGATATCCCCATCCTTATGGGAAGGCACAGATGCTTGGGTCACATTCTTGTGTTTGAGTTCTGTGGTGGAGATCAGGGAAATAACTACATACACTTTGCTGTGGTGGAAAAGGCAGTCCTGCTGATATTAGCTCCTTGTATAAGTGAGGAGTAGTGCAGCACACATGTCCACTGCATATCCCACCAACAAGATGTTACTGGATAATCTAGAGGTTGGGAAGCAGGAGAAAAACACTCCTCTACACCAGTAGTTCTGGGCACATCAATCTCCTCACCTTTCCTTAACATGATCGGGGGGGGGGTCTAGTTAGATTTTGTAGACCCAATGATCGAGCAGATGTACTCGAGAAGTTGGTGGTCAGCTTGGAGCCAAAAAAAAAAAAAAAAAAAAGGAATTACTAAAAGAATCAGAAAAACACAGCAGAAGTAATGGACTTTAAGAGAACATGTTCTGCAGAAATCAGTGCAAGAGTTCATAAGTCTATGTTAAGCATTAGTAGATAGGTGACTCAGAAGTGACATGAACAAGTAGGCTGAAGTAAGTAGGTAAGAAACAAAACAACAAAGTTGTCCTTAAAAGAATAAGGAAGAAAAATGTACTGAGAACTGTACAGAAAATATATACAGGGTGGTCAGCAGAGCAGCAGAAATAAACAATAGTACAGGAAAAAGAATCCACATTAACATATGGAAAAGACAAGAAATCATAAAGGTATACCAGTCACAGCAGTGACTCTGGTGACAGGAAACAAAGCACACATCAGTTAATTTTAAGCAATGACTAAAGGCAGTTAAAATTTATTGAGCTTTTATAAATATAAGCTACTCCCATTGACATGCTACTGAACATGCAGTTGTAAAGAGGCATATATAGGACTGGATATGTTTTCTATTTGCTTTAAAAATTAGATGCACTTCTTTCTTCTGGACACCACCTCTCAGCTCAGTGTCTTATACTCAGCCACCATGCATTCTTCATTCCTCTCAAAATAAATTTACTAAAGTCTTCAGACCTAGCAACTCTTAATGGCACAGACTTTTGCCTGAACTTACTAATCTCAATAGTATAAATAGCATCATGTAATTCTTTGTATAATTTTTAAGTTGCAAGTTAACTGAAACTGATAAACTAATAAATTTAGTTCAGTTTTACCATTACTACAAGTGGATCCAAACTATCAAACTATAACCATTCGACAAAATTACAGTCACTTATATGGAATGTGTGTACGTGCGCATGTGTATTATAAATATATATATATATCTATCTATATATATATAGTTACCAGATGATCTATCTTATTCATATATACTTGCCACTCTTCTACTAAATATCCCTATATGGTTACCATGTCACTAATCCCACGTATTGTCCATTAGTCCTGTTTATCCTTCTTAATACTCCCTATCATTTTCTTGTAATGTCTTTACAAAATTATTTGTTTTATTTTGACCCACTGCTTACAATTCATCCCTACCCCCCCCCCCCACATTCCTCTGTTGTTCCCCAGAACAGCCTTATGCCGCCTTTATTTATCTGGACTGAGAGTCAAGCAAACTGGGAGTGGCAGTCATCACTTGAGCACTAGGAATAGTTTCCAACCAGCACCCACTACCCTTCCTGTTGGTAGCCAATGAGATCTTCACCTTAGATGCCTCACAGTAATCACATGCATTTGTGCAAGCACACATGTCAAACCTCTCTGAGGTGGTCATGGACACAGTTGCTGCTTATAATACATTTACACACATCTAAGTGTCACCAGTGCAGTTAACAAAACTACTGCCCTTCACACATCATGGACCAGTCACTCCCATCATCCTCTGCTAGGTATAGCTCTCAATGAATCAGGGACAGTTCTCACCAGAATCAGGGACAAAACCAGAAATAATCAGGGACAATCAGGGACACTTTTAAAATACTAGTGATATGGGTCTATTTTAAATCATCAAATGTTTAAAAGCGAACAATGATTTATTGAACCCATGTAAGCGAAAGCTTACAATCTGAAATGCTTAGAACAATGATTTTTTTCCAAGGGGAAAAAAATTGCTGTTCCACAAAAAAAAAAAAAAAAACAAACAAAACTGTAAAACATTACATAAAGTGGGGGGCTTCACCCCCCCAACCCCCCTATTTAAATATACCAACTCCGAGATCACACTACAGTCACGAAAACCGCAAAGTAATGAAAGCGGCCAAGTAATTTCTTTCCCAGGGAAAGAATTTGCTTATATGCCATTTTGCTATTTTGCCTTTTTGTGCTTTCAAGTTTGATCAAGATGCATTTGAAAGAATGTGTCTTCGATCATTTAATAGGAACCCTAGTGATATTACCTTGAGACATTGATAGAATAAAAGAATGGGAATTATACAATGACTGGCCATAAACATTCAAAAACGAGCACGGTGATTGGCCAGCCCAAGCAGTGTGCCCTTTGTAAATCCGACATATACTTATGGGAAAAGGTCTGGTCCCCCTGGCTTTTTCCGTAAGTATATCTCCTGATGTTTTTTTTCTTTGTGTGTGTGTGTGTGTGTGTGTGTGTGTGTGTGTGTGTGTGTGTGCGCGCGCACAGGTAGCAATGGAGAAAGGAAGATCTCTGTTGCTTTAATCTCGCTATGTTATATGTTTAACATTGTGAGATATCTTAAAAAAAAAAAGCGATGGAGATCTTCCTTTCTCTGTTGCTTTTTTTAAAGACATCTCGCTATGTTAAACTCATTTAACATAGTGGGATAGCTTTAAAAAAGCAATGGAGATCTTTCTTTCAAAGATGCTACCTCTGCATAACACTGATGTACTGCGTAAGTGTGGGAACAGGACCCCTACGCATGCACAGTACACATCAGAAATGCCTCAGGATACCTGCAGAAGGGTTGCATGGAGGCATTATACAATGACATTATTTAAGAAAAGTAAGTATTTTGTTTCTTAAATAATGTCATTGTATAATACCAATAACCCACGGCTGGGTGTGGGCAATGCTGCATTTACCTACAGTTGGCTTTGTTTGGTCACCACACCAACCATGGGTAAATCCAGCATTACCCACACCCATCTGTGGGTTATTGCAGAATTAATATATGTTTCCTTCAGGAAAAGAGGTCATTAATTCTAATTACTGTCATTATTTTGTTAAGTGTAATTCACCACATTCTCCAAAAGTCACCAATTTTAGGAGGGATTAGAAGTGACAAAGCTAAAATTTGAATTAAATTCAGGGCTGTCCCTGAAAATCATGGACAGTTGAAAGGCATGCTGCTAGGTCTCTCTGATTTTTTCTGACATTAATCTAACACAAGTCAATGTTCCTCTACACCATAGAGATTTGCAAAAAAGTCTGGCTCCAGCACTGCAATAAATGTGGCTTTATTATTCAGTATGCTCACCTGCTTTAGTAAATACAATGTATTAGGCAACACTGCCTTCCCTGGTGGACTTGGATAGTAAGCAACAAAGGATAAGCTAGAAAGTACCTCACATTAGCTCTCTGGTTTTTGTAAAGAACCATGTTAGTATTTATTTTATATTCCTGTTTTGTTACAACGCTGATGTGCATACTCTAGTGTATCTGATACCAATTGGGTACACACTTTCAAAGATAAAATGTACACCTTCTGTTTTTTCATGCTGCACTTTTTCTAATGTTAATCTTATATTTGTTCTGACACAATCATAACATCTGATTGCAACATATAACTTATACACCTTTCAATTAAGTATAATTATTGTTGTGCATAGTTTTTGAAATCCTTTACTTAGATTTCTAAATCATTTTGTTGTATTGAAGTTCTGAACCAAAATGGAAATAAGTGAAACCCAGTGGATGTTAAGTAACCAAAACATAAATTAAAAATATATTAAAAAAAAAATAAAAATAAATAAAATGATATTTACAAAGAAACAGATATGAAATAAGTTCACATTTCTTAGGTTAAAAAAAAATCACAGGTAGGACATCAGCCCTCTCCCACCAGGCAAATGACTGTAGCCACATCGTTGTTCTTTGATAAGCTGCAATGTCTCTGGTACAGACATGGTGGTGGACAGAAGGCTGTCTTACATGTAAGGCATAGCATCTTTAGTTATATAGCTTCACCTGTCTAAGAATACCACCAATATGAGGTGACAAGACTTGTACACTATCTTTGCATACCTTATTCTTATGCTGAGAAATTATAAAAGAAGCTACACATAAAAAGTACTAAGAGTAACAGCTGGCATCAGATAGCATTGAAAGTTTTATTTTATCTCTTGCAGTTTCACACTTATAAGGAGGAGGAAAGGTAATTATGGAAGACAGCTGCATTGATGAGAACCATTTATGTGCTGCAGTTTGATGTGGTATTCAATCCCAGAAAAAAATAAAATAAAATAAAAAGAAAAGAAAATTATTGTGCTTAAAACAACAAATTTCCATATTGAAAAGTTGCTTAGTTCTGTCATCACACAGCCATGAATTGCTCTGTATAAAATTATGTTTGAAGCTTATAATGTTTCACAGAAAAAAATAATTGATTAGATCTGTAATGATCACCAGACAGTATCAAACCATGACCACACAAATGATCCCTGTCCTTTTTCTCTGGGGTAATAATGGCATTTATGGCATGAGTAGCAGCAAAAGGCAAAATGTTTTCTCTGCTCACACAGTGGCAACAGTTCATACACATCAGTTCTGAAAAGCTTCTAGTACAATATCTCACAACTGTAATGCTCCGATTGCAATAAATAAATTAAAAAAACACTGAAAGCCAAAGCAAAGCAGCAATAACAGAACAACAAAAATATTCAAGAGGTGGCAGCGATAAGATTTATTAGACAAAAACAGTATAATTGTCAAGTCAAATGCTTGTAAAATAGGGCTTTGAAATTTTACGGAATTTGAATTTGTTCATTTTGGTAATGTGACCAATGTAGCTTTCTTTAAATCCAGAGATTTGCCTTATTCTATAGTTCTACTTGGATAAAAGTGCTAACAGTATGAATTTTGTTGTTTTGCTTAAGTTGTTTTATCATGGCTTTTAGCTTTGTGTTTCTTATTTGTTTTACATGGTTCACTAAATGGCCTTTTTTATTTTTTTATATTTTGATTCAGACTGCACATACTTAAGTCTACATCCTTGAAAGCCATCGACAACATGTATCCTATGCACTCCATACATCCCAGGACTTCAGTACTGAGCACTCCCCTTTTGCTTATAGCAGAGGAATCAGGTCTCACAAATTTAGGACACACAGTTACAGTGTGGTGAAAATGTTCATGTAGGACCCTGAAGAAACATTTGTTAAAAAGAGCACTAAATGTCTCCAAAAGCATGATTGCTAGACACTGGTAGTACTTAATGCAGTGCTGATTTGTATGTAAAATATACTCTGCCCTACGTGTGCACATTTAACTAGTGAGAACACTGACATCATTAGCAAAGCAACAAGTTTAAAAGTACATGCCGCTGCTTCAAATGTTTGCTTTGAGATTAAGTGTTCTGTCCACTGAATACGTTCTAGTTTATCTATAAGTTTCCTTATACTCAATCCTTTGGAGCAGAATATGGGGAGTTAATCCTAGCAGTGCAGCATTGGGTCAAACTAGGACAGCTCTCACAGTGAAATCAGGATAGCTCCAGTTACTTTTAAAAATAGCTTGCATATCTATCTGTCTATTTATATGGTTCCATATATTTGATTGAAAACTGAAAATATTGAAAAACAAAATGATGAATACCCAAATACCAAAAATTATATTTTTGTCATCTCACACTGTTGCATAAATCCGAAGCTGGTATTCTTAATTAGTAGGGAATGTGGAAATGCAGTTTTCAATCAAATAATATGACTCTTACATATATCAATATATCTATCTATATATGTCTATCTATATATATATATATATATATATATATATATATATATATACACACACACACACACACACACACACACACACACACACACACACACACACACACACACACACATACACTCACTCACACACATAAATTACCTCTTTAGCACCTGTGTGCATGTCTATGGTTGGGAGGGTTGCTTGTATTTAAGTGTAAAACTGCACTGGCTTAAAATTGAAATCATTTCAAACATGCTGTTTCTATTAGTTTTGAGTTTTAGATCAGTCATGCCCTGAAGCTTACATCCCTTAATTACTTTGACTATACCAAGGAATGCCACAGCTCACTGGTAGTGCGTGTATGCATATATGTATATGTATATGTATATATAGTATGTGCATGTATATGTGTATATATGTATATGTATATATATATATATATATATATATATATATATATATATATAAACAGAAGGAGTAATATTTAACATTTCACTTTTAACTGAAGAACTGAGCAGTGTAAAGTTTGGCATCTTTGTTTGGCAGATTTGTTTATATGTTTTAAGGACTGTCTACTGAAACAATATAAATAAATACATCCATATGTGTATGTGCATGTGTGTGTGTGTGTGTGTGTGTGTGTGTGTGTGTGTGTGTGTGTGAGTGTATGCATACATATGTAAACAAATGTTTATATGTAAACCATAAATCATAATATTATATTGCGCCATGACATGGTGTCTCCAATGTCAGATTAAGGGCACAGCTGTGACAATCATCAGAGCAAGCAACTTCAGATATTAACAATGCAATCAAACTGTGAACTCATACAGTGACAGGGTATAATGTAGTGGAATGCTATATCTTTTCATCATCCTTGTGACAGGCTGAAATGTACTGCAAAAAACAGTAAAGTGCCATGCAGCACACCACACTGCTTTTCTATCTTCCATGAAACAGGCACTACAACTATTAGTACATCTTAAAAGAATATCCTGCCATAGGCCTTACTGTAAATCAGTAGTACAAGGAAGATAGCTAGAAAGGGAGTTATTTCCATGGAAGCAGAAGTCATGGGTGCAATAAAAAAAAGTGATTATTTTCAGAGGACTGCACTACTTGCTTTTGGTAGTGAAGCTGTAATCACAAAACAGCAGAAATAAATGATGTATCCTTGATCTGATGCAGTGGTTTAGCAACACATTCAAAACAGGTATTCCATGTGAAAGTGTTTACTTCTGTTGGACAAGGTTACATTGACAACAGTATATATAGAAATACATGATAATCATGTTGTGATGAAATGTACTCCATATACTGTTTATAGTCTACTGTAACTACACCATAATGCTGATCTTGGTGCTGATTGAAAGCATGTGTGTCATAGAGAGCTGGGCTCTTTTTTATAAGGTGTGACTTTGATGCTGATAAAATATCTTCTTCTCTCCTCGCTCAGATTCATAGTTTTAGCATAATGTAGCAAACCGTACTGGCTAGAGGAGCAAGAATGTCTACCCATTTTTGGCAAAATCAGTGTGATATCTTGGATATCCCACATAATTCTGGATGACAGTGTTGGCCTTGCACCAAAACTAAAATTCCTGTCACTGAAGCTGTAATGTTTGGTAAGACAACAAATGCCAACAGTAAAAAAAAAAAAAAAAAAAAAAAAAAAATTTTTTTCTTTTTGTAAATACTTTTTCATTAACTCTTAACCATACCTGCAATGGTATATGAGGACTCTAATGTCAACTATTACTTTAAATTATGTTAAATCTATCTGACTGCATAAAAAGGCTGTGATCCTATATAGCATGCCCTGCATGTGCAATTAGCATTTCCTGCCCCTCACAGGAGCATGACAATTGAGAGATGTAACTTTAATAAAGTATCATATCAATGGGCTTGGCACATTCTATTAAATCACACATAGTATATTCACAATGTTTAAGGTCACTGAACAGTGAGAGAATGAAGTAATTGCATATCCCCAAGACTGGGAGATCTCGGAGTTAGTATTTTCAGAAATACTGTGGTGTGGGAGTATACAAGAATGGGCTTCCTTGCAAAGATAAGTGCTGTATTTTTTTTTCTGTTCAGCAGATTTGTATTGTTGATAGCATTTTGCGGTTTTGTTGTAGCACCATGGCAGGGTATTTTATATACTGACATGTATTCCTCTCAATTCCTAGCATCTCTCGCTCTTTCTCTACCTCTCCTATGATCTGTAGATTGCCACTGTGATTTTCCTCTCCACCAACACCTTTTATACAAAGCATTTCATGTACCACACCCCTTTCTTTGGAATATTAGTGGTCAGTATGTATAACCCTCTATGTGCATGCCCTACTCTCCACTCTGTCGTTCTCGTTCCATTACCTTGTCTTGTGCTCTCATGTTGTCACACCCATCAATTCATATCACCAACCCCAGTGCATTCATCATCAGTGCTTCTGCAATCATATCGTCACCTCCAGTGCTCTAATATCCTCACCAGAGTGCACACATATCGCCACCCCCTGTGCACTCATATCATCACCCCTATGCAATCATATCACCACCTACTGTGCAGTCAAATCATATCAGCAACTTCTGTACACTCACATCACCATACTCTGTGCACTCATATCATCAACCCCTGTGCACTCATATCATTACCCCCTATGCACGTGCACTCATATAACTACCCCATGTGCACTCATATTGCCGCACCATGTGCACTCATAGTATCACCCTCATATACTTATATCACAACAACTTATGCACTCATATCGTTATGCACTGTGCACTCATGTCATCACTCCCCATGTGCCTATACCATCACCCCATGCTCTCATAACACTACCCTCTGTGTACTGTCACCACCAATTCTGCACTTATATTATCACCCTCTTTGCACTCATATTACTACCCATTGTGCACTTATATCACCACCTCTTGTGCACTCATATCACCACCCCTTGTATGCTCAGACCATAACCCCTGTGTGATCATATCAGCACCCGCATGTGCTCATATCACCACCCCTTGTGCACTTATATCATCACCCTCAATGCACTCATATCACCACCCCATGTATGCTCAGACCATCACCCCTGTGTGCTCATATCAGCACCAGCATGTGCTCATATCACCACCCCTTGTGCACCTATATCATCACCCCCTAAAGTTTTCCCTGTGAACAGCAGTAGATCCTTTACTCAGAGGTTATACCTCTTCTGCTACAGTACAACTTCTGTCACTTTTCTTTGGTCCTTTTCCAACATGCTGGCTTCTCTTTCCTTGTATGACTTCTACTGAACAGAAAACTCAAGGTGGTCCTTGACCAGGTCACAGTAGTATTATCTTTTTGCTACTGGAGTCATTTCCACAGCTGATATGTCCCACAAGGGTTACTCTGGTAATTTGCATCTGTGCATATTAAGATTCATCTACTATCTTGCTGTTCACTTGTTCAGCTTTTTCAGATCCTTTCCTAGATTTTCCACTTATGCTGCACTGCTACGCTTATCTTTGAGTCTTCATTAAAGAGGGCGATTCTGTATTCTACTTCCTCAGACATGTCTGCAGCACACTGTTAGGAGGCCTGAAACAAGGGCTGACCTTTAGAAAACTCCACTAATTGACTTCTTAGTATAGGCCTTTCCACCACAGACCTGTCTCCTGTGCTTCGGTAATGCTGCAGTACATTTCCTCAGACTTGGTCCTACCTGCCCCCCCCAAAAGCATCTAACTTTCCTATTAGGCACCTGTGCAGCACTGACTCAAAGCCATTGGCGAAGTACAGATGGACTACATTTATCTACACTTTGGACAAGCTCACATATAATCTAATGTTAAAATTAGCTTAGGTTTGACTGACATTTAGTTTATGGACTTGGACACATACTGGTTGCTGTTCTGTATACTGCTATCCTTCCTGACAGCTGTTTCTACATAACATTCTCTGTCAGTGCTGTTAAGCTAACAAGCAGTACTTTCTAAGATTGTTCATCTTCTCTGTCTGTACAGGGGTACTCCCTTTACTGTCCTCCAGTCCTCAGTCATTTTTCCACTGGCGACTGTTAAAAATACCCATATACCTTCTGTATATTCTGACTCAAGTTCATTGTTTGGGACAAGCCTTCCTGCATAATAGCTAAGTAATTTGGGGATGCAATAACTCTAGCTTGTAGTCATCTGTCAACAGCCAAATATGGACACTTAGAGTCAGTTCACTTCATTTTTTCACTTTATCCTGCAAAAAAAAGGCAGCTAGGCTTCTGTCCACCTCCTCCAGCTCTCTCCTGGTTGTGTCCACTTTTCTCTACTCACTCCCAGCATGTTACACTCCCCTTGCTTTTCTTTGTGGACTGCAGCAAAGAGCTCATTCACTATCTCTGTTTCCTCCAAGTGTTCTATGATCACCCTCCCATCTTTACTCAGCCTGCCCATTTCCTTCCTTCACTTCCACCTGTCAGATATCTACTTAAAGAGTCCCTGACAGGTTCATAGGTCAGTACTAGATTTGTTGCTATTGTAGGCCATTTTAGGACTAGCCAGTTTCCCTTTTGGTGCTTGAATTAATGTATCCTGTTTGGTGTTTGATTGGTCATACCCATACTATGGTCGATAATTATATATTACCCCAATGAGAATAACTAGGATCATATCATAGATAATTTAAGGGGACGCATGCTTGGGATAAAGCATTTAGGAGCAGCCTTAATCCATTTCTGGTACAGGGGGAAGCTCTGGGATAAATTATGTATTACCCATGCATAGATGTGAGTTGTGCTTAAATATTGAGCTTTGCTTTATATGGATGGCTAGTCTATTTATCTGCACTGATATTGTCTGTCTTGTAGACCTCGCTTTGAAAACTATTTTGTTGATGTTGCAAAAGAGGTTTAGAACTTTGCACTGAGTATTTTTGATGCCCTCTGACTTGCTGATGTTCAGTAAATCCATCAGTATTGGGCCAGGGGATGTCTTGTATGCAGACATAGATCACCTCTAAGCAATCTGTAGGATACATAGTATAGAGACAGGTCTTTGGGTCACTGCATGCAGGACATATTGCTTAGCCCTTGTATCCTTCTAGTAAGGTATCTCTTTTCCAGGTGTGGTTTGTGTCTGGACAGACACATGCCAAAGGGTCCATTGCACTCAATGATTGGCACGATGAGGGCTGAGTAGAGGAGTTCAAGGACATCTGTAGATCTAGTCATAATCCCTTTGCTTCAGAAGGACTGTCACATGACAGTAGACAAGTATTGGTCAAAAGTTATGCTACTGTTCACATAAGTTTCCAAATCACAAAAATACTGGATCAGCTCTTGTAGGAATATTGACCTGGTGTAGATGATGTCCCAAAGGATGCAATAAAGCTTTTTTGACAGTTCGTTTCAGCACGATTCTGGCACCACTTTATTGTTTGGGACAAATCTTTCTGCAGGATCGCTAAGTCATTTTGGGATTCAATGATTCCTCCTACCTTATAGCCATCTACAATCTCAGTCAGCCAGAGCCCCTTGCTTTTAGGTTTTTCTTCAGAAAAGTAGATGACAAACAGGAGAGGTCCTGGCTCCAAACCCTGAGGGGTGACTGCTCTCTTTGTAGAGGTAAGTTCCCCTAATCTGATCCCACATGTAAGCCAGTTAGCAATCCAGTGGGTGTAATAAGCATTTATTCTCAATTTATTTAGCTTTTCTGCTAAATCCCCTTCAATGTATGCCATTGCTGTCCTCTCAATTTTTGCCTTTCTCCTAGGTTCTTTGAACTATGCTTGTCCATACTTGCTCACCCCCTCTTCTCCCTTTTATCTGCCTTATCTTTTAGCCTAACTGTTAGCCTGACATTCATAAGTAGTCACATTAGTATTACTATTTCATTTTCTTTCTCCCCCTGTGCCAAACCTTTGAAATAGCTTTGACTACTCATTACCTAACCCTCTTGTAACTTTTTTCTACCACAGTTTAATCTTAATATCCTCTCTCACACTTGAGTGTGTCTCACATCATAATTGCATATAAACCATACTGGTTTACCAGATTTGGTGAAAGGCATTACTATCTACCAAATAACAAGTGCAATGAGTGGCATCTCAATGGCATTCATGTAAACAAGCTACTACAGTGGGTAGAGCTTATGTGTCCCAGAGTGTTGTAAACCTGTCACTTTCCTAGAGAGCAACCCTGAATTCAGTCATGAATTTAATGCTCCATTGTCATATGTGACATATTTTGACATATTTTAGCTGTTCTAGTCTTGGTGCACAGTATTGTATTTCTAGTAACCTGGTCTTCTTGCGTGAACTAAGTTCATCTCAGTTTGACTGAAATGAGTATTCTAAACTTACTCATATTTGTCCTCTACTGAACCAAACTGGGATGGATTCAACCAGCATGGACCAGCATGAAACAACTTCTTCTGTTTCAGCATGTAAGCTATATGGTGTTAAACCTAGGGATATGAACATCTTGAAGAAAAACAAAACTGGTTTAGCTGTCTTAGTCATTTCATGTTTGTCCCACAACAGCAGAAAATTGAAACATTAGAAAGTAATCCAAGACAGAGAGGAAGACAACAAATGTTGCATAACCTGCATACATGTCAAAGATTGTTTGCAGACTTTCTCAGGAGCTAAACAATATGTTAAACATATAAGGCAACAATAAAGCATTGAAAATGTTTATTGTCTTGATATATGGATTATCTTGACAGTGGCTATAGATGCATGCAGAATTTCTCTCTAAAAACAGTAAGTAATAAATTCAAACTGGCCTTTCACATGGGCCAAATATGTGAAATGTTATTCATATGCTGAAATGTATGTCTGCTAATGGCTATGTTCCTGAATGTGGAAATGAAGACATGCTGATATATAAGGTTTATTGTTTTTGTACTTTACCCTACCAGTTCAATGAAAAGTGCTTGTGTTTTGTAAATGGTGTCAGTCTAACCTTTCTCTATCTTGGAAAAATGTCATACTTCTAGTACACTGAGAAATTTACATAAAATCTACAGTTTCATCTCTAAGAAGATGTCCATATATGTCAGCTCTCAAAGAGTTGACCTATTTCAAATATAGGATGTTTAATAATAAATCTTAAAGTGGACAAATGTCAGAACAATTAATTCAGTGGAGTCATATATTTGCTTTATCAGACAGACATTGATAAAAAACATTTCTTAATCTCTTATGAATCCTATGAACTTCACCTACAGCTGTGTTCAATATGTAAGCAGGAAACTGAGCACTAAACCAGGCTATCTTTTGTTGGGGAGGACCCCCCTTGCACCCTTGTGGCAGGAGAGTGCAGTTGGTCTCATCTGATTGAAGGTTGCTGGCACAGGGCTCAGATTTGAGCTTCCTTATTGGTTAAATTGTTTAATTTAGTTTGCTCACTGTTGCTACATAAGCCCTGTGTTTGTGCAGGTCTGTGCTTGTTTTAACACAGCTCCACAGAGTTAGGTGACCAGCCACTGATCTGCTATAGTCATCTGTTTACACATAGCTCAACTCGGTGGGGAATAACCACTGGTGGTTAAAGATGCAAAAACTTTAGTAGATAATTTTCCTTAAGTAGCTGCCCGTGATCCAGCTGAGAAGTCCTTAAATCGCACTTAGCTGCACTTTTGCCCTTTAAACAGTCCCAAAACCACCAAATCTACAATAGTCTCATACCATTTAGAGAACCCCCACTAGTATAGACCCTTTATTGAGTGTCCCATTAGTATAGACCCCATTTAGAGCACCCAGTTATACCACACCCCTCTTTTTTTCTTACCACTGTAAAACAGGATTTAACCTAGCATTATGGATAGTTAGTTTCCCCTCCATTTCTCCTACCTGCCTGATTGACATGGGTATCTTGAGGGAGTGTAGCAAGTGCCTCATGTACACTGATAACACTCTATTCCTAAATCACCAAAGTACAACTTGTGAGAAATGCATCAGCACTAAGAATTTGGAATCCTTGCTCTCTCATGCACAGAACAGTAACACTGAACAGGTTGTCAGCTCACATACTATACCTCCTACACAAACCATGTACTCAACACATAAACCATCATATGCAGAGGTACTCACCAGAAATCTACCTAAACACCAGAGACCTTCCAGACACAAACATGCTACACCTAATACAGCACCTACAGCACTCAATATACATAAAAACACAAGCACCAGTGTCTCACCAAATACGCCTCTAAGGCAAAGCACATCTAAAACAAATTTTTCAGTTGTAGATGACTCTGTTGTGAGACACACAGATGTTCCACTCACCAGGCTGGACAAGGCGGTTACAGTCAGCTGTCTATCAAGTGTCAAGATCTGTCTGATCACACACGCACCCAAGTCTCTCAACAAGCACTGTTATGACTCTGTCATAGTTCATGTTGGTGTGAATGACTTGAGACATACCTCACTGGACTATATGAAGAGAGACATGATTGAGGTCTATGAATGTGTGTCCCAGGCAGGTATGTCCCTAGCCTTGAGCAGCATTCTATCCTCCCCTAGTATGATACCACAATATAAACACAAAATGACTGACTTCAACAATTGGCTTAATTTCGGGTGTCATTCTAAGGGGATAGAGTTCCTGTCAGCCTGGGATGGCATGGTTGATAGACCACACTGCTTTGCCAGAGATGGTCCTCACCTGTCACATATAGGCTTTTGGTTAATGGCTAAGGCACATGTCTCCCCCATAGTGCCTTTTTTAGGCAAGGTGTCAAGAACAAAACTTCCAATGTGAAAATATCCCTCATAAATACATTAAAAGTTATGCTGCTAAACACTAGGAGTTTAATTCAGAAACTGCACTCATCTCCCTGGAGGATGCTGATGTCTGTGCATTCACAGAAACTTGGTTCAGAGACACAGAAAGTACCCTGGCCTTGCATTCTACAATCACTTCCACACTTTCAGACTACACAACGAACATCTGAGAACCAAAGGAGGAGGACTCCGTATCCTCACCAAAGATAAATACAAGTTTAGAGTGGTTAGACAGGAAAAACTCCATGGAGTTACTCCAAGTTCAACTAATTGTGGGTAGGATCCCCTTCAAGTTATCTTTAGCTATTGGTCCCTTCAATGAACCAAGATACTCATGTTGTGAGTCAATCAAATTACATCCAAGCACTCTAGTCATGGGTGATTTTAACTATCCATCCATTGACTGGGAAACTTAAATAAGTACCAACATGCTCACATAAAGTTCCTGGACTTTGTTATCACTAAAGCCCTGGAACAAATAGTATGCAACCCTACAAGGGGCTCAAATATTCTCTACCTTGTCCTCACCAACATGGGTGACTGTTGAACCACCACAAGTATAGGACCCTCACTGGTTAAATCTGATCACAAATCAGCCACATTTGAAGCAGCTATAACACCTGAACCCCACTTAGCTGAAATCAGGCTAAAAAATTTCACCAAAGCTAATTATACCCTCCTAAGGGATGGCATAAATAATTTCTAAGCTCTTGTTCCCACAGATAGCATTAACAACTATACTACGGTACACACAAATGCCCTTTACAAACACTTATGCAAATGTATTGACACAGCTGTACCTGATAGGATCAAAACAAGATCCTCAAGAAAAAACAAGACTTCTAGCATTAATAAGTTATATAACAAGATTAAGAAGTTGCTGTCTAAGAATTAAAAAGAAAGGTCCCAGTACTGGAAGAAAACCCTCCTCTGCTTGAAGAAAAAAGAAGACAATATGTAAAATTTTCTAAGGGCAACTTTGAAAAAAAGTTAGCAATCATAGCTAAGGATAACCATAAGGTATAAGGCATTCTTCAGCTATATCAGCACCCTAAAAGGTAGGACACAGATGTGTGCTGAACTAGCTGTGGATGGCATTACACACACAGATCCTGTGAAAATTGCTACCCTATTAGCCAACAGGTATGACAAACATTTCACTCCTCTCTCCCCTCCAAACATTCAACAAAGATTCCCTCTACATCACCCCCACCTTGCATCTCCAAACAGCAAGTCATTAAGGCTCTCTCCAAGGCCAAAAACACAGCTTCTATGGCAGCGGATGGCATCCCAAGTTGTGTTTTAAATGGTCTAAACATGAGTTAGTGACTCTGTTAGGTACTCTCTTCAACCACAGCCTGAGTACTGGTTTTGTCCCTGCTGAATGGAAAACAGCAATCATCATCCCCCTTCATAAAGGGGGTACAGCAACAGACCCATAAGCTTAACCAGCTTTATATGTAAGGCTATGGACTGAATCATCATGGAACTTATAAATAAAGATATAGGTGATCTCCAAACCCTTAATCTGACACAGTTTGGTTTTGTCAAAGGCAGGTCCTGCCAGTTAAACCTGGTGGACTTCTTCAAAAACATCACCAGAGCCATAGATGAAGACAGTTCTGTGCATACAGCCTACCTTGACTTATACAAGGCCATTGACACAATCCCACATTCGGGCATCAGTGATAAACTCTCCCAGATGAATATCAACCCTTATGTCATCAGGTGGGTTGCTAACTGGCTCACCGACGATCACACACAGACAAAGTTGGAGACTTTAACTCAACAAACAGACCTGTCACCACTAGGGTTTCACAGGGGTTAGTGCTGGATGCCCTATTGTTTGGAATATACTTCTCAGAAGTTCAGGCCAAAACAGTGGGGCTGTGGCTCACAAAGTTTGCTGATGACTGCAAATTAGGTGAAATCAGTGACTCCTCAAACTATGCCAATGTACTTCAAGAAGGACTTACACAAACCAATGATTTGTGCCAAAGCCATGGACTCAAACTCAATGCAAAAAAAAAAAAGCATTATCATCCCCTATGGTAAAAACTATATCCCTGCAGACTATCAAATAAATAATACCCAAAGTAACAAATCAGTAGTGACAGACTTTGGAATGCAAGTTGAATGTATCCTAAACTTTGACTTCTATGTGTCTACTGTAGTAAGGAAGACATTTTACGTTGCACAGCTCATTAGCAAATGCATTGCCTCAAGAGTGAAACAGATCATAACACCCCTGTACTTGACTCTCATCAGGCCAGTAATTGAGTATGTACCCTTCCAGGCAATTGCAGTAACTTGAGAGACTTCAGAGATTTCTAACCAAGAAAATTCAGGGTCTCCAACACATGTCATACATTGACAGACTAAAGATGCAGTCACTGTACTCATTAGCATACAGATTACTTAGACGAGACTTGTGCTTGGCCTACAGAGCAATCTCGGATCCAAACCTAATGTAAATGCTGCACATCCACAAGTCAAATGGGACAAAGGTCACCTGCTTCAGGGACTAAAACCATGTCTGTGACATAAACAGGACCTGCTGGAGGGACAGATATGTCTCTCAGAGGTTGTCACTCCTCTGGAATAGTCTACCAGTTCACATCGAACAAAGCCCCTCTATGACCCTATTTAAGCATAGTCTGGATGACTGGATGGGAAACCATAAATTCCTGCTGGGGATTTCACCTATGACCCTCCTAGATATGGGCATTCATTGCTAACTAAGATCTCGAGTTTAGGCAAGATCCTTTTTATTAGATTTTTCTAGTATTATATTAGGTACACACAGCTAGGCTTATAAAAACCTTCAGGTCAGTAGTCCAGTAACCACCTACGAACCTATATATTTCTCATATATTATAGTATGGGAAAAGTAAAAAACACTTGGTGTGAAAATAAAATTCTATTTGAGGTTACAACCATAATCTTCAGATAAATGTTCTTTTAGTAAACTTTGTAATAAACAAATGCCAGCATCGTAGCTGAGGTGACATGTACAGCTTTTCAACTACACATGCATTTAATTCTAAACTAAAGACAGTGTCAGAACCAAACAGTTCCAATACGAGATACGAAGCACATTTGAATACACAAGTTTTTATGTTTGTATTGTTTTGTATGGGACGGGGCTCAGTTTTTAGCTTTTTGTTGGTTAATTGGTTAATTTGTTTAGATCAGTTTGCTCATTTGCTTCTGTTATATTAAAAAAAAAAATAAAAAAACTTTATGCATCGCCACTTAGCTAGGGTTAAACTATTACCGGCGTCATAAAGTGTGCTCTTCAAATTTTCCCTTAGAACTAGCCAGTTTTTTTTAGTATTAGCACTAAAATATGTTTCTTTGAGCTCAGCACTTGTTCAGAACTCATTGTAAGCACTAAATAAGCTACAAATTACTACAGCACTCAACTTTCATCACTTGTCAAGAGGAAAACAGTTTCTAGTACTTAACAAATAAGCACCTATCCAGGCATGTCTAAGGGTCAGCTCCCAGTGTTTTCTCCTGTCTACCTGATGAATCTGGGCATCTTGGAGCAATGCAGCAATTGCCTCATGTACACAGACAACCCTCTCCTCCTACCACCCAACACTACAACCTGTGAGAGATGCACTTATATAGCCAAACTGGAGGCAAAGCTCTCTTTATCCAAGACTGGACTAGACAGTCAGGAGGAAAAGGTAAACACTTGCAACACACCACATGCATCACACAGTCCCTCAAAACCGACACCACCAAAGCAGACACATAGAAACACAAAACACAAACCTGCATTCATGGAGGCCCTCAATAAAAATTTGCTCAAGCAACAGAGACCTCCAAAGAAGAAACGCAAGCATCGTCCACCCCCCAACACAACCCAAATGACACATAGCCCACAAACTCAGTGTGCCACTCAACCACAGCCCATAAGGCATAAAAATGTACCCAACACTCTAGTCATAGGTGACTCTATAGTTAGGCACACTAATGTTCCACTCACCAGGCTAAACAAGGAGAAAGTTACTGTCAGCTGCTTGTCGGGTGCCAGGATCCACCACACATAACACACGCACTCAGTTCACTCCGCAACAAGTACAAATATGACTCTGTCATTGTCCATGCTGGTGTGAATGATCTGAGATGTACCTCCCTGGACTACATGAAAAGAGACATGGAGGAGCTCTCCGATCTTGTAGCCCAGGCAGGTATGACCCTGACCCTGAGTAGCATCCTGCCATCACCCAGAATGATACCACAGTACAAGGACAAAATGATTGACTTCAACAATTGGCTAAGCTACTGGTGTCATTCTAAGGGGATCCAGTATCTGTCTGCCTGGGATTTCATGATCGGCAGACCACAATGCTTTGCCAGAGATGGCCTGCACCTGTCGCCCTTGGGATTCCAGATACTGGCTATGGTTCTTGCCACCCCTATAGTGCCTTTTTTAGGCAAGGTTCAAATGACAAATTCACCACCATAACAGGTACAAGCAAGAAAAATCTGAGGGTAATACTACTCAGTGCTGGAAGTCTAAAACTCAATATGCACTCACTCGAGACACTCCTTAAAATGAAGAACATCGACATCTGTGCAGTGACAAAGACCTGGTTCAAGACTCCAGAGAGCATCCCTGCATTACCAGGTTATAATTCATACCACACCTTTCGGCCACCTAACCTGGACCGAAACACTAAAGGTGGAGGCATGTCCATATTCATTAAGGATAGCCACACCTCCAGGCTAGCTGCTCATGCATCTGAGATTATCCAAGTGCAACTAACTCTGGGAAAGACAGCAATCCAAATTATAGCTTGTTACAGATCGCCCACCATGCCCCAGGATTCCCACTCCTCATTGCTTGATACATTGGAAAATATTAAGGTACAACCCAACACCCTAATAATGGGTGATTTCAACTACCCCACCATTAACTGGGAAATCTACTCATGTACCAACTCTATTGTTCAAAGTTTTTTGGAATTCATAAATTCCAATGCCTTGGATCAACTTATCCACACCCCCACCAGGGGCAGCAATATCCTATGCCTGGTCATTATCAGCATGGGTGACCGGTGTTCCACACCAGAGGTCTATTCCTCACTGGTCAGATCTGACCACAAGCTAATCACCCTAGACATCCATATCCCGCCCCACCCCACCCATTAGGGAAACCACTGTAAATAATTTCTCCAAAGCCAGCTTCATGCTTCTTAAGACCGAAGTGGCAAACTTCACGACACCCATGCAGATCAACAATAGAGGTACGACTGTTGAATCTTACACAAATGCACTTTATAAGCACTTACACGAGTGCATGAATCATGCTATCCCTAATAGAAATAAGATGCTATCCTCCAAAAAAAAGGAAGTCAATTTTGTGGTTCCCTGCCATAAATAAACTCTACAACAGAAGAAAGAAATTGTTGCAAAAAAGAGTAAAATCCCATGATTGAAGGAACTCCCTGGTCAGCATCAGTAAGAAACTGAGATCCCTCATAAAATTCTCCAAAGCTAGTTACAAAAACAAAATTGCCACTGATTCTAAAGACAGCCACAAAGCATTTGATAGCTATATCAAGAATCTCAATGGCAACACTCAGATCGGCTCTGAGTTACAGCACAATGGCACTAAATATACAGAAGCAACTGATATTGCCAACATCCTGGCAGATAGGTTCAGTGTTAGCTTTACCCCCGCTCACCCCCTAAAGGGCCTATCTCTATACCGGAAGAATGCAAAGTTCCTGTAATAACGGCTGCACAGGTAAAAAATGCACTCTCCAAATGATGAGCCTGGTCTGCAAGGCCATGGAATGTATCATCATGGAACTTATTAACAAAGACATCGGTAATCTCCAAACTCTGGACCCCACCCAGTTCGGGTTTGTAAAAGGCAGATCATGTCTCCTAAACCTGATAGACTTCCTTGAAGCAGTCACTAAAGCCATAGACGAGGGTAAGGTGGTTCACACAGCCTATCTAGCTCTCGCCAAGACTTTTAACACCACCCCCCATTCTGGAATTATAGATAAACTCACTAAACTAGGTATAAATCTCTATGTCACAAGAAGGGTTGCCAAATAGTTCACTGACAGAACCCACACTGTGAAAGTAGCAGACTCCAAATCCAACTTCAGACCAATGACAAGTGGAATACCACAGGGTTCAGTCCTGGGTTCTCTCCTGCTTGGTATCTACTTTTCTGAAGTACAGGGTAACAAAGAAGGTCTTTGGCTAACAAAGTTTGCAGGTGATTGCAAACTAGGAGCCATAATTGAAACTCCTAACGATGTGGACATCTTACAAAAGGGCCTCAGTGAGACAGATGCCTGGTGTTAAAGCCATGGCCTTAAGCTCAATGCCAAAAAGTGCATTGTCATCCCCTTTGGTAAAATCTCTGTACCCATGAACTACCACATAGGCGGTAGTCTACTTAACACTGAAAGCATGATAAGAGACCTTGGGACACAGGTGGACATTAGTCCCTCCTTTGATAATCACATCACCACAATAGTCAGGAAATCCTTCTACGTGGCACATCTCATCACAAAAGGTTTCTCATCCAGGAAAAAATAAGTCATTGTTCCTCTCTACTCGTCATTCATTAGACCCATTATAGAGTACAACGCCCCTTTTGGTATGTACCTCACAAGACATCTACAACAACCAAAAAGGCCACAGAAATACCTCACAAAGAGGATTACTGGCCTCAAACAGATGCCCTTTGCATACTGTCTCAAAAAACTCCAGCTTTACTCCGTTGCATATTGCCTACTCAGAGGTGATCTCTGCCTAACATACAAAGCTATGTCAAACCCAGAGCTGTTGGTCATGTTCCACTTAAAGAAATCCCATTCCCTCTGAGCTAAATGCTCTAGGGACCTAAACCTTGTCACTACAATAAACAGAACATACTGGAGCGATAGATTCCTGTCCCAGAGACTTCCCATAATCTGGAACAAACTACATATCTATATCAAACAAAGCTCCTCATTAGCACTCTTCAAGAAAAATCTTGATGATTGGATGGGAAATAGGAAATTCAACCCGGGGATCACTTCTGTGGCTCTGCTCGACAGGGGCACAGGAAAATAATTTTCTTGGGTGGCGAATGCCAGGGTACCTTTTTGGCTAGGCTTATATAGGCCCTATGGCCAATAGCCTAGTACCTACCTATGAACCTATGAACCTATGTATTTCCTTTCTAAATCTACTCTCCGTTATATTTCTTTAACAGCCCACACATCTTTGTCTTTTGTCTTTTCTTCTACCACGGACCACTCCCCATTCTGTCCTACTGAAAAACTCTTGAAAGCATGTCTTTCTCCAGTAAAATAAATAGCCATACTGCTTAGGAAGTTTCTTTCTCTCACCATATCTCCTCCTTAACTAACTATTTTTAGCCATTCCATTTTCTGTAATATAATTATCATTATTGTGATAAGACTAACATCACATGAATTTTTAAATTTATCTTGATTACTTTTTTAGTTGCTTTACCTTCCTTCCTTGTACTTTATCTTTATTTGGAAATTACACTGCAATACATGTAGACAAATTTGTAGATACTGCACAAGAAATGTGGTTATGTGAAAGTTTAGCTACTCTTGCCTAGCTATGCCTACAGTCAAAGTTTAATTTTAGGCTTGATTTGCTGGGAAGGACACAGAAACCTGCTTACTATCGAAGCTGTGTAGTATGATATTTGTCTTCCTCAGAGGTTGAAGCTTTTAAAAAATGTGTTAGAAATGAGAGAACAAGAAAATTGACAGAACAACTGAATATGAAAATCAGAAATATTTGAATTAAGAAGCAATTGTCACTATAATCCTACCATCAGTTGGTGTGAAAAATAACTAGTACTGCTACCACAATCCCAACTTTCCATTTGTCTATTTAGTGATGGGAAGATAAACAAATTCATAAAAATGAGTATAATTTCAGCATCAAGTAACTGTGTTCTGATGTCAAGAACTAACATAAAAACATAAACCTCTAAAGTACAGACAGATCATATAAAAAAACACATTTTTATAATTGTTAAAATTACTTTCTCAAAGTAAATGCTGTCAAATATGCTGATTCTTCAAATGAAAAGCCAACATTATTCTAATTTCCTATTTTCAAAATACAGGATTTGTGTTAACGCAACTAAATGTAGCTCTAATCCTGTAGCAATGTATACAGTCCTACCTTGTTTTGGGTTAGAAACCTCAAGAGAGGAAACACTCGGCCTTATCCTATCAAGTTTTGAAGGAGCTGCAGGCATCAGGAAAAATCAGGAATTGTTATTTTCATTTCTGATATAAATGGTGAAAGACATTAATTATAGACATGTCCCACAGCTGTAGCTCATAACGCATTTGTACAAAAGGTGACTGCCACAACTGATGCACAGTTAAGCAAATAATGCATCCCAAAACTTCCGAACTACTGCTCTTTTTATTAGGCATCGTTCCTTATATGCCATGTGTGTGACCGAGGGTGGATGTCATATGCCGTACATGTGACTGAGGACGTATGTTAAATGTCATATATATGACTGAGGATGTATGTTATATGCCATACATGTGACTGAGGATGTATATTATATACTACATATGTGATTAA
The DNA here is from genome assembly GCF_019279795.1 of Protopterus annectens. Taxonomy (NCBI): domain Eukaryota; kingdom Metazoa; phylum Chordata; order Ceratodontiformes; family Protopteridae; genus Protopterus; species Protopterus annectens. The sequence continues at coordinate 1,350,477,082 of NC_056744.1, read as the reverse complement.
GGATGTATGTTATATGCCACACATGACTAAGGACATAAGCTATATGCCATACATGTGAATGAGGATGTATATTATATCCCGCACATGTGACTGAGGATGTATGTTATATGCCACACATGTGACTAAGGACATAATTTACATGCCATAGATGTGACTGAGGATGTATGTTGTATGCCATACATGTGATTGAAGACATATATTTTCTGTTATACGTATGACTGAGGAGATAGATAACTGGCTTCTGTTTTAAGAAAGGATTGCTTTTAAATTAGCTGACATCATCTAGAAAACTTTATAAAAATACCATTTAGGCAGATCTAGATTGTATTTCCCATGAAAAACCTCATGAGAGAAAACATGCTCATTTATCTACTTTGCTTTCCTCCTAAATAAAATGAAAAGGCACTGAATAAGACATATTTATTTCCCTTTGAAAACACAAGGATGTCAAAATACAAAATTATGGCTTAAAATCTAGGAGAAATTAAACCAAAGATTGCATGATCCCAGTACAAAATGTGCTCATGGACATTTGCACTTTGACAAACTCTGCGAAGAACACCATACAGAATGTGTATGCTAGGAAACAATGGAGTGTATTTCGCAATCGCAACAGTAGTTGTGACAGATGTACTCTACCTAGCAACAACGCTTTCCAACAGTGTTGTGCAGTATCACCCTGACTTCTTTGATGTACTGATATTTTTAAACATTTTAAAATGAATTGCAATGTGGTTAACTATTCATTTCTGATCCATTTAATCTTTCAAGTGTTTATTAGTTCTGTAAAATGTGAATATTTTATGAATTCTGTTTATACTATTCCTGTAATGTAATTAAAGAATGAATACAAAATACAGTTTAAGAGATCCATTTCAATTGTTATAAAATGTCTGGAACACTGAGTGCAATTCTGAGATGCTGCGCTTGATGCTGCTAACATATTTCTGAGCTACAGCAAGCTCAGAGTGGTGGATACTTTATTGAGCAGTCGGATTAATGAAGTACAAGAGAGGGGCTGATCACTGGTCATGGGATAGATTAAATGTAAAACTGCGTTTGCCAGGTTAGCTCAGCACTGATCATCACAGACATGACAAAGCAATAGCATAATAAGATTAACAACGTGGAACATAACGGGGGCACTTTTGCACAGACTGCTTCAATTCCTTTACAACAAGAACCCCACAGAGCTTTTCTGCTAGTCCTACAGCTTTAAATTTAGATAACCTCCTTCAGTGGAAGCTGCAAAGCATTTCAGATTTTATCTGTGGGAGATGAGTTTTGGCATCTCTCTTTAAAGATGTAAATGGGAAAGATGTATTATCATAAGAAACCTACTTTATTAGGTATTTCATTAATATAATTTCTGAAACATCCGCAAAGTTGCAAACTATTCAGTTTTAAATAATGAAAAAGTAAGCATTGTGATGTGTTAAAGTGAGTAGAGTGCATACCTCTCTACCGCTTAGAGCAAGAAATCTGGACAGAGCCACAGATAATGGGGGAGAAAGGCACAAAAATAGGGATATTTTTTTAAGTACTGCTCTGACAAACTCAGAAAGTTGAAATAATAACAGGTTTTGCATTAGCTTGAATTATTTTCTGAAGGATATGAAGTCCGAAACTCAATTGCCTGCCATTATTTTCTGACTTCAGTCCTCAATCATTTGTCAATGATTTGCCAGAAACCACAATAAAATGTGATGCAAAAATCTGGACATTCTGTAAAAATTTTGACAATTCAGAGGTATGGCACTGTGCTTCATTTTTTATGTTCTTATCTGTATTTACTGCTTACAATAACAATTCTGTGAAGTTTTTTTTTCGAACACATTATGTAGGACAAGTGTTGCACTTGCCATCCGTTAATAATACATTTTATGAAGATTTTTTCAAGGGAAATGAGAGGTGGGACAAACTTTTCACAATAATATTGCTGAATATCTTCAACAATGGCAGTTATTGCTGGGAATTAAAGCTATGAACTCTTAATTATCTGTTTCTTGTAGTCAAAGGTCTGATTTCTGCAGCCTCCATTTGCCTACTGTGCAAGTCTGAACAAGTCACTTTTATAAAAATTAGGCTATGCTTTTCAGAGGCGTCATGGAACTCTTATCTGGCAGCTACCTATGAACCTTGGTGTACATAATATTAATTGGCTGGTCAAACTTTACCTAATTTATGGCATAAAATTGATAAGTCTGATGTATACAAAGGATAATGAGATTGTGTTATTTCTATTACATAATCTCAGCTCTCCTGCTAACCAGACTGGGCCAGCATGATTCCAATGGTAACTTCACTTTTACATATAACACGGAACTAGATATCAGATCAAATGTGTGACAGAAGTTTCATAGGCACAATCTTTCAAACCAAGTATATGCTCCCTGTAGATAAAATTTAAAAACATGCAACATATTTTTGGGGGAGGGGGTGCATGTTGCCCATTTCTGCTGTATGACCTCTGCAAACGTCATCAGATCTAGGACATGGAAGATGCATACAAAGGAATGTGGTATGGCAGACCCAAAGTTAGAGTTCTAGGACAAAGCATGAGGAAGGAATGCAGGATATGTCTGTGCATTAGAACAACATGTAACAGAACCAAAATAAAACACCATAAGTACAGCAGCTGGAAAGTAACATATCAGCTGGAGAAGATAAACCAAAACGTCAGGCTTTTTAGGCAACCCACTCAGACAAAGGAATACCAGCCTTATTGACAATCCTGCTTAAAAAGAAAAAAATGTCCTGCCCTCACACAAGGCCACCATTCCAAATAAGTGTAGCATGTGGGCTGCCATATATCAGTGGACTTATTGAGGTCATATATAATCTTCCTGCATGCAAAGAAAAATGCATTACTACTCTTCAGATTTTTAGCATGTTGTGAAATAATTATTCTATTTAAGATCTGATTTTCTTTGTTCTAGTTGTATATACAGCATTAGTGTTCCTCATATAATATCATGGACCCAACAACAATAGTGTACTGGTGGTCTGTAGAGCAGGACACAAGAAAGTCCTGCAGGCAAAACAATTCTGACTTTATTATAAGAGCAACAAAGTTTATCACACCATGGGCAGAGGTGCATCAGCGTTAATATCATAATCCATGCAGGTATCCAGGGCTCGGCACTATGTCAACCATGAACTTCTTTTGGACTGTAGGGCATTCCTCTTGTGAATTTACTAGGGACATTAATGTCATAATCCATAGAGGTATCCAGGGTCGGCACTATGTCAACCATGAACTTCTTTTGGACTGTAGGGCATTCCTCTTGTGAATTTACTAGGGACATTAATGTCATAATCCATAGAGGTATCCAGGGTCGGCACTATGTCAACCATGAACTTCTTTTGGACTGTAGGGCATTCCTCTTGTGAATTTACTAGGGAGAAGAGAAAAGACAAATTACCTGCTTTTTAGTATAGTACAAATGTAGCTGCATCTTTTAGCTCTGCAGAAATATGTACTTTACCATATCTAGACTGTATAAGGCATTGAGCAGTCTCAGGGATCAGATATCAAAGACGTTACGGTATAAGGTGCTGAATGGGAAAGATGTGAAGGAATTAGAAGGAAAACAAGGTGTATCCATAAGAAAAGATTAAGGTAATGAGCAATTAAAATCTGATCTTGTTTATTTAGAGAAGAACGGGAATTTGTATTATTTTTCCTAGACTAAAGGAAAACAACAAAATATTAGCACTGTTTATAAACTATAGCATTAATGTATGTGTGTATACATAAGTAGTGCTTGCATGTGTGTGTGTGTATATGTGTGTGTGTGTGTGTGTGTGTGTGCGAGTGTGTGAATTTTAGGTTAGGAATATTAGAACTAAAATAATGGCCTTCAGGCTGACAACTTCTTCATTGAAACAGATTGTTCAGCTTTATAACCCCTTTTATATATTAACCCCTTATTTCTGCTGGCCCTCTGTCCATCAAAATAAATGTCACCACTTTTTGTATATATTTGTCATATTACTAAGCCAGGCCTACTATACCTTTATCTTTGAAAAATAAATGCAATTTAGCATGCAGACTATGAATCTATTTTTAAATAATTCCTCCTGATAGCAAAAAGAGAAGCATATGTATCTAAGAGTATTGAGAAGGCACAGTGACTCAGCCCCTCTGCTGTATCGGGTGAAGCTGTCTTGTGTTGACAAAACACATTTTAAGACTTAATAACAAACTGACCTAATGTTCTGCGACCTTGTAATTCACTGTCATCTGTAGCTGCCTTTCACTGTTTAAACATCTTTTAGTACAAACAGCATCTTAATTAGTTTTTATAAAATAGCTGATTATCATGATTGTATCGTGCACTTTGGTGCGCAGTCTGCATCTAAACTCTGACTCATCTGTCAGAAGCACATTTCTGGGCATGCAATCACCCACACAATGTTATTTGCACATTACATCAAGTCTTTCCTTTCCTAATTATACACTGTATTTCTATGATAATTGGCAAATGTATGCTTTGCATGACCAAAGATTCAATTGCATGAGGTATACGGTTATTAATGTGTTTAAAGGAAACAAATCAAGTTGAGTTTTAGAGCACTGACAATTCCGTCAGTCTGTGACGGTACGTGGTGATATTTATCGTTTTTACTTACATCCACATAAATTATGCAAACATTTATTGTGGTTACACACTGATGGCTTAGAACTGATACCAATAACAAGAGGCAATGCTTCTGAAAATTTCCCTTAGTGGGCATTTTCTCTTAATAGGATGTTTTGGGAATCATTAGTTGCAAACATCTTAATCAGTGTGTTTGTGCCCATGTAGGTTAAAGCTGTATACCCACTGTGGAAACAAAAAATAAAAACAAGAAATAAAAAGTCAGCAAGAAACCTGGTAACATATTCTGAGAGACAACAGTAGGTACAGTAACCTGAATGGGAAGCTCTTGTTTCATCACCGGTGAACAGAAAGGATTTTAAATTCATTTTTGCCTCGCTCGTTGTTTTCTTATAATAATAGAGCATACAGTTTCTCTACAAATATTAACCCTGTGTTCATCCCATTTATGGCTGCACTGACAGCTGTGCTACCCATGGCTTAGTAAACTGCACACAATCCAGTCCACTTGAGTGGTTGATCATTTTCATGTGCAGTAAGTTTTTGAACCCGGCATGCAGAGTTGCTTGCTCTGAGACTGGGAAAGATTAACAAATTATTTTCAGTATTAAAAATCTAAGACTTGGTGGTCTTAATATTTTTTTTTCTACTTCAGATTATTTTTTGTAGCTGTGGACCATGCTACCATAATGTGTAACATGGATCAACAATTAAGATGGATTTATATCCTTTCAGGTCACCAGTGATGTTAAATGGAGAGGAGTTTCCCTATTAAGAATAAAGCGAAAATGTGTTGGGATGAAGTGAAATGTAGAAGATGGTGAGTTCAGCTTCATGATGTGACAAGCATGCAGTACAATTCAATTTTTTCATGCAAAGTGCAAACGTGCAAGCCAGCAATTTATAAGCAAGCAATAAACATCTATTTCCCCATTTGCCCATTTCTATTTCAGTTCTATTGAGTAATTTGGGCAGAAATGTAAACTGATAATACATATATATATATATATATATATATATATATATATATATATATATATATATATGATTTTTCTGATTACTTCAGTAACACTGTTACAGAACAACACTTAAATGCCACAGATGTTAGCTTAAACACACAGACAGATTAAAAAAAAAGTTTCTGTTTTTAAGTTATTGAGCTAATCATATTTTATCTGCATACTTCATGATGTGATATTTCCTTCCCAAAACCAGAATCTTAAAAAAAAAAACAAAAAAAAAACACAACAATAACACTAATAATAGTGATAATAGCACCTTTCAGATGCACTGTGTTCCCAAAGTCTGCATGGGTCATTACACATAATATACTGATTTGTAATATTGGGACACGTTGTTGATCAAATAAGATGAAAGTACAGAATCACATAACACTAGAAATATGGACCACAAGATCCATGCAGGTCACTCAAGAGCCAGTTAAGGACAATCGCTTTTTTTAACATCAGTAGGAGAATGAGTGCACAATCCCTAAACAAATACACCGTGGCTGCAATTTTTGATTGCTTATCCACAAGGAGACACAGTTCTTTTGCAATCCTTTCTAACAAGGAATTAGTGTATTTTCTTATGGCTATGCTTATTTAAATATGTTCTGGATGAACTGCTACAGCTGAAATGACAGAATGTTATATAACGGTTCCAAATTCTGCCTTGCTTTTTGTGGCACCTTGAAAGAAAGTGTAGTGCTACGACACCTAAGTACAGCTGTAGGCATGTGGAGCATATGAAAATTAATTACATTTTCCACACCCTCCTGTGCAGTCTCATTTCTTTCCATCCTTGTTGGACATATATTGAGTGGAAAAGTTAGGGCTTTAATCAAAATGAATGTTAGATGCTCACATATAATCTGAGGTGTCTTGTAGTAAGGCTTGAGTACTAGCTGTTTTAATGGGATGTCAAGTATAAGCTTTTAATGGAGACATCTGCTGTTAACAGCTTGTGTGGAAAGCAACACCAGAATTTCTGCTTTGCTGAAAATAAAGTAGGAGGCTGTACTATATTATAACATGGTTTATGTACTTTATCTGAATTCTCTAAACCAGATGTGACAGTGGCCTTTTTTAAAAATGTAAGAAATTACCATAGTCAAAATTAAATAAAAAATACAGGCATGGGTACTGCGGTTTATGTTTCTGTTTTGTCGACTGACTAAAACTGCTAAGTATTCTCTATGCCCCCTTCCTAAACCCCTTGATGTGGTATTACTTGTTTTCAGATATTGTTCTACCAAGGAGAATGGTACTTCATTATTTACCCCTGATTCCTCCTCCTCCACCAAAGTTGCATGGTAAGCAAATAAATTCAAATTAAATACATAGCTACCACTTCTGCTACACAGTACGGTGTTTGCTAGGAACATGTATGTGCACAGAGGAACCTTTCCTGTTTCTCTGTCTCTTCCTCTGCCTGTTAACAGTCTCCTAATCAATATGTCAAACAAAACAGTTGCACCATGTAGTGTCAGTCTACAAGCCAGGTTTTGTTTGCTGTTTTACAAACAACATACCAAGAATATTACAGTGGTCCCAGTGCTTCCTACTGATATAAAGAAAGCCATGTTATTCAATACGGTAACTAACATAGGAAACTTACTCAACAACCCCATTACCAATATTATACAGAATACGAAGAAACAGAGAACAAAGGACTAGTCCAGATAAAATCACTTTAGCTAGCAGATTTAGTAGACTCTGTCTGTGATACCCTCGCTGTGGGAGGAATAAAGAAGCCTTGCCGAAGCTCAGGTAGTTTATTCACTTAAGTAGGTAGATGAACAAGGACTGAGAATAAGAATGATACTTAAATCCTCTACCCTCATCAGTACTAGTAGCATAAAGTTTTGCAGTGACTAGGAAACAGTTTGCTAGACTGAACGCATATATAAAGATCCCCAGGAATCTCCTCTGGTTAACTGATCCTAGTGACAGGGCTCCTCCAGAGCTGCTGCTTTGGTTTCCATTCACAAACTTGTTCAGACTATTCTAGAACCTTATTCTTCCTTTCACTCATAACTCTTCTGTTGTCTTATCAGTCCAAACTTCTCTCTGGAGTCTTCAGTACAAAATTCTTTCTGAACTCTTTAATTCAGACTTCTCTGATTTGCTTTTTTCCCTTCCATAGTTAAATTCTGAGGTTAAACCTGAGGGATAACATGCATGAGATAGGTAATTTCCCCCTTAAAGGGGAATAGTCACTGCAGTTTACATAAAAAACAACTCCCCACCTCGGTCAGTATCAGCCACACCACACTGCGAATACAAGAGCCCACAGTCCGATAAAAGAACAATTGTTTATTCCTGCAATGTAATCTAAAAAATGGCAATAAAAGAGGTAAGCACTTTTGTCCACATCAATCCTGGACTTTATCAAATAGTTATAAATAGTTAGGAATTATTTAGGTCTAGTATGTATAATAACACTACATTAACAGAAGATAAAATGTATTTGATTATGGATTTTATGGATATAGTTTTAGATCATAACTATTTATTTTTCGAAGGAGAGTATTTTAAACAACACAAAGGTGTTGCTATGGTGGCCTCTTATGCCCCCATTTATGCGAATCTAGTCATCATGAAGTGGGAAAGAAATAAAGTTTTACAAGTGAATATTTTGGTAATTTGAAGCTCTATGTCACGTTCCTGGATGATATTTTTATTCCATGGAAAGGCGCAGAGAACAAAATCAAAGAATTTGTTGAGATTTGAATAAGACCACCAGGTTTCTCAAGTTTACTTTCTCATACAATGGAAGTAATATTAATTACTTAGATACATTTATGCAGAAGGGGGATACGGGGTTCAGATCAAAAGTGTATAGAAAACCCACTTTTAGTAATTCATATCTTGAGTATTCTAGCAGCCACTCCCCACATCAGAAACAGAGTATTATTAAGGGGCAGCTCATTCGAGTGGCCCGTATGACATCACATAGAGAGGATGTGGAGGGAGAACTGCTAAAAGTGGTTAAATTATTTCAGGAGAGAGGTTATCCTAATAAAATTATCCCAGGAAATTTTGAATATGTTAAAAAAGAATGGGGAGTAAAATACAAGCCCCTGTTGGGTAACCCAGAGGGAATAAAAGAAAATGGACAAGTTAAGATGATGAAAAAAAAGAATATAAAGAATATGAGAGAGCCATGGTGGTCCCTTTTTCAAGTAAAGTAAATGAGGTTAAAAAGATTGTAGAAAGCAATTGGGCAATTCTGAAAAATAATTTGAAGCTATGGTCAGTAGTGGGTTCTAGACCCAATTTTGTATTTAAGACTGGGACAAATTTGAAAAAATGCTTTGAAAATATTCCAAAAAAGGTTGATAGATTTGGCACTTTTAGATTTGGTACCTGTTTGCAGTGTAAATATATAAGTACAGAAGATACAGTTACTATAGGTAATACCCTAAAAACTCAGGTCAAGTTTAGGTGGGGCAATTGTCAAACCACTGGAGTGATTTATTTGGCTAAGTGTATATCCTGCCCCAGTTTGTATGTGGGTAAAACTGAGAGAAGACTCAGGGACAGGATATATGAACACATGTACCAAATAACTACTTGTAACAGTAATAATGCCCTGTATAAACATTCCTGCATATGTACAACTTTTGCAGGATTTAGGTTTGATATTTTCAAAAAAGTTTCACCAAACCATGGGGGGGGCATTTCTGAAGTTATATTGAATAATGAGAAGTAATATGGCAAATCAAATTACTGGCCAGTCAAGTTCCAGGATTAAATGAAATGATTTCTATAAAGCCCATACTGAATAGAAAGGCTGCATTTGTAAAATAAATATTCTTTTAGGAATTGGTTTTAACATTTGTTTTTTTAAATGTGGTTTAATATAATATTGTACTTTTATTATACTGTTTTAGTAGGATGTTTAGTGTGTTAGTGAAACTGTGGAATGTTTTATTGATGCATTAGATAGTATTTATGGTTTATTGTGTGTTTTTCTTTAAAATCCATTGTAGGGATGATGTCATTAATTAATGGGCAGAGTATATAAGGACAAAGTATGGTTTTAATGACAGATTCTGATTAAGTCCCTGTTTGGAGGGAAGAAAGTATTCAATCTCTGAAGTTTTGTTGGTGCAGAAATAAAATTACAACATTTTATAATATTTATTATTTAGTGTGACCAGTCTGTGGTACAGCAGTGTACTTTCTTTATTTATGGTAATTTTCATAAAATGTCAGTATTTGAACAAAAACATCTGATTTATTGGCATCAAATGTTAAAAAACAATGAAATGTAATCCATCAATACTTTGTTGATAGAAAATGACTTTGATTAATCTTTATGGCTTGATTTAAAAAATCTAGAAATTATACCAAAAATAAATTTGATTTAATACCTTCCTCAGCTAAAAATTTAATTCCTAAACTTATTCAGTACTTGATTATTTTACTCAACAAAATAACTCAATTAAAATTAGCCTATCAATTATATATAAAACTATTAAAACTGATTTAGATATAATTCCAGACAATTATTGGAAATACTTCTCTGACATTAATAAGTGTAACCCCACAGATAAAGATGAATCAAATTTTCTTCACTCAGTAGGTAAAACTACTTCATCACCTAAATGGAAAATATTTACCTGGAGATTTTTTAATAGATCCTTCACATAACATAAATAGGATGTATAAAAAAATATTCTTTGTTGAAGATGTATGAAGGTACAGAATGCTGATTGGGCACATATCTTTTATGACTGTTTATATATGAAAGAATTCTGAGAAGATATCAACTTTTTTCTCCAAGCATTATTCACTGATAACTTTTTACTTACCAAATCATTAGTTTTATTTAATATTCCAGTCCCACCTTGTGTTAAGCTTAGTAAATATATGCTTTTTTGGTCTGTACTGTCCATAGCCTGGAAAAAAGTTACAAGAAATTGGAAATCATAATGTATCCCCTCTTTTCAAAACTTTAAAGATCTTCTTCTGGAAGTATCCAAACTAGAATCAATGACAATCAAAGCTAGATCTTCTAGGAATACAGCAGTATATAATCAATGGAAGAATAGAATTGAATTATTAGAAAATCAATAATAGAAATATAATAATCAATTTTTTATTCACTTGTTTTAGCTTATTTTATTTGTCTATAGCTAAGTGAACATCTGTGTAGATAGTTTATTGTCTTAATTTTGATCCTTTATATCAATGATCTTGTTTTTATCTATTTCATCATAAAATATGATTAGTTTTTTTAATAATTGTATTTTTAAGAAATGCTTTCAATAAAATTTATTTTAAAAAAAAGAATGCAAAGTGATCTTTAATATGGATCTTATATTAGTATTTATGAAAAAAAGCCTATTTTAGCAAGCTGTATGCCAGTTTTGTTCCTGTGGAACTAATTTTCTCTTTTTTGTTGTGTTTTGTTTATGTAATGTGTATGTACGAGTCTGTATGTGTGTGTGTGTGTGTGTGTGTGTGTGTGTGTGTGTGTGTGTGTGTGTGTGTGTGTGTGTATGTATATATGCACGTGTGTGTTCGTGTGTATATGTATGTATATGTATATATATATATATATATATATATATATATATATATATATATATATATATATATATATCTATGGATCTAGGACTATTGCATGAAATCACATTTCCACGAAACATAAAGGACCGAACACACTTTATCTAAAGTGCTTTTCACCGAAAAAGCACTTTCACTAAAGTGTGCAAAAAAAATTTATAAAACAACAAAATTAAAATAAAAACCACAGTACTCAAGTTTACGCAGGGGGGCAAGCCCCCCTGCACCCACCATGTGGGGGGCTGTGCTCCCCCACTTTTATATTCTCACTCCTAGACTGCACTACAGTGGGGAAAGAGGGAATATTCCCATATCCCCACTGTGCTACAATCTCAGCAACACCCATTTCCCCACACTTTTATCTTTTTTTTTTAACACACTTTAGCAAATGTGCTTTTTTGGTGAAAAACACTTTTGTGAAAGTATGCTCGGCCATTTCTCTTTCAGTGAATAGAATAGTACAGATCCCATATGTATATATATATATATATATATATATATATATATATATATATATATGTGTGTGTGTGTGTGTGCACATAATCCTTCACTTTACAATATATATACACTAACTCAGAGGTTACACAATTCCCGGAGAAAGAGTAAATACGCCATTATTGGGGATTGTCAACATCTCATATGTGTCAACAATCTGTTTTGTTAACAAAACAGATGTCAGTATTTAGGAGTTCTGATCACTTCATCCACTTCCATCTAAATATGTCTATGATATAGTACATACACAAGAAGCAAGACAGGTAGTGACAGCTGACGTCACACTCCAACTCCATGTAGAGATTGAAAACTGGACTTAATGATGGGGGTGTGTGTGTGTGTGTGTGTGTGTGTGTGTGTGTGTGTGTGTGTGTGTGTGTGTGTGTGTGTGTGTGTGTGTATGTGTGTGTGTGTGTATGTATGTGTGTGTTTGTGTGTATGCGCATGTTTGCAGATATGTAAATTTTAATTGTACTTGCTCTGTACACATTCAAAAATACAGACATTATGCATCTGACCAAGTAAACACAGGAAGTTTTAGGGTCCAGGTTCCAGGTTCTGTTTTTCACTTTGAACCCATTTTTTTTGTTTAACTGTTTCCAGGCACACTGCTCAATCTTTTACTTTACAAGCAGCTGTATTTAACCTTAGAAGTAGTTAAGCATGAATATTCCCAATAAGTAACACAGACAAACAAGTGACCTTCTTATGGAGAGTTGAGCCAGTCACTCCTTAAACAGCATCTCATCTCTGAAGCAAAACACTGAAGATAAGGAATTCCTTCCCCTTTGGACTATTTTTGCCATAACAGCGTAAAAAGCAATAACGTGAAAATAACAGGATGACTCTAATATCTTCAAGACTGTAAAGAAACTGACAAAATAGCTTACTGGAAGAAATTAACTTTGCAGCCTAAAGAGTTAGTGGAATAATATATGAAATGGTAGTGTCTCTGGGAATTGACTAGTGACATCTAGGGGAAGTTATGTAGGCCAGAGGAGTGACTCACTAGGGTGTGAGACCAAAATAGCATGACTTAAACATCACTGAAGCATAGGTATAACAATTTCACCAGGGCATTTTGGGTTTCCTAAAGTGATAACATGTAAAGCCAGAATGATTAGAAAGACATAGAGATTTCACAGACCTCACAAAGGACAGTGCAAGTACAGCTCCATTTAATGATTCTTTTACTGATTAATGTCATACCTGGACAGACTGACTTAGGCAGCAATTGCAGTGTTTGGGTTCATTTTATGTAATACATTAAAAAGGAGCAACATGAGCTGAATGTATGTAATTGCAAATGATAACTGTTAGAATTGATACTATGTGATTAAAAAAGAGGATGAGCTACTTCTTTACATGTTGATGCTTTTTATGACTTGAAAACAAGGTATCATTGTCATGAAAGGAAAGTCATTAAAGAAGACTATTACAAGAAAACTAATCAGGGACACAGAGATGAGCAAAGAGCTGTAATGATAACAGGTGATGTGTCCACTGTGAGCACATACAGTAAGGTGCACAAGACAGAAGTGCAACCAGTACTACTCTATGGTACCGAAACCTGGTCAGTAAAGGCAGAACAGATGAGAAAGCTAGAGGTAGTAGGAATGAAGTGCCTGAGAAGGGTGGTAAGATGCACACTGTGGGACAGATGAAGAAATGAGGACATAAGAGCAGAAGCCAAAATAGCTCCAATTGCAGAAAAGATGAAAGGAACGGATTACTGAGGTTCAGAGATGGGCAGAAAAGTAGAAGACAACCTGGTGAAAAGATATGGGACAGACAGGAAGAATGTAAGAGGAAACAAGGATGTCCAGATTGTACGAAAGGAGATCTGCAATAATCAGGCATGAGTGTTGAAGAAGTCCACAGTGTGGCATTGAATCGAGAGAGATGACAACAGTTAAGATGATACCCAACCCTATGTAAAAAACAGTTAAAAGAGGGTTGATGATGAAGATGATGATGTGTCCACTGTAATGCTGGGAACTACAGAGGACCTAGTTCCACAGCTGCTCAAAGTACAAGCAGTGCATTCATCTTTAATGTCTGCTAACATTTCATTTCATAGGGACACAGCTCACAGCTCTCGAAGAAGAATTAAATGACCCCATCTCACATTCAGCAACCACCTACCCATCTGAGCGATGCCACTGTCCACTTACTATGGTCATTTAATTAATCTAGCTTGTCAGTCATTCATGTCATTGATATTGAGCAAACCCATAATGCACCGCACAATGACACACTCAATAGTTTTTGCACAGCAATAAAAGCAGGTGCACTACTACATTTACCAGTTACTGGTTAACCAGTGTCATGTCATATCAAACTACTTGGAACATATCTCACTCAATCAATCTATCAGCAAGGATATTCGCTTAAAAAGGTAATAAGAGTAAAAATAATGCATATAAATCCAGCCATGGAACTTACTATAAAAATAAACAAAGAATAAATTATATTGCTTCATTCTTTGTTCAAAAAATCTGTTAGACTGAACTTTGCTTCATGGTTTACAGGATTAAGGAGAATAAGGCACATCTAAGATAATTTTGATATCCAACTTGTAGCAAAATCAATTAAAAATTAGCTTATTGCATGCATATTTATGTCTTTAAACTGTTATTACAACTGACTAATTCTCTCTACTCCTCATCCAAGAAAAACTTATTGAGAAATGAATATATGGATGAACATAGGTTCATAGGTTCATAGGTAGGTACTAGGCTATCAGCCCAAGGGCCTAAGTAAGCCTAGCCAACAAGGTTCCCTGGCTTATGCCACCCAAGAAAGTTATTTTCCTGTGCCCCTGTCGAGCAGAGACACACAAAAGTGATCCCTGGGGTGTATTTCCTATTTCCCATCCACTCATCAAGATGTTTCCTTGAAGAGTACAAATGAGGAACTTTGCTTGACATAGATGGATAGCTTGTTCCAGAGTATGGGAAGTCTCTGGGACAGGAATCTATCCCTCCAGCATGTCCTGTTTATTGTGATGACAAGGTTTAGGCCCCTAGAGCATGTAGCTCAGAGGGATTGGGAGTTCTTTAGGTGCAGCATGTCCAACAGCTCTGGGTTTGACATAGCTTTATATGTTAAGCAGAGATCACCTCGGAATAGGCGATATGCTACGGAGTAAAGCTGGAGTTTTTTAAGACAGTCAGTGTAGGGCATCTGTTTGAGGCCAGTAATCCTCTTTGTGAGGTACTTCTGTGGCCTTTCCAGCTGATGCAGATGTCTTGTGAGGTACATTCCAAAAGGGGCTTTGTACTCTATAATGGGTCTAATGAGTCTCGAGTAGAGGGGGACAATGACCTCTTTTTCCTGGATGAGAACTCTTTTGTGATGAGGTGTGCCACATTGCAGGATTTTCTGACTACTGTGGCGATGTGATTATCAAAGCAGAGACTACTGTTCACCTGGGTGCCAAGGTATCTTATCACACATTTGGCATTAAGTAGATTGCCTCCTATGTGGTAGATCATGGGTACAGAGTTTTTACCAAAGAGAATGACAATGCACTTTTTGGCATTGAGCTTGAGGCCATGGCTCTGACACCAGGCATCTGACTCAGTGAGGCTTTTCTTCAGGATGTCCACATCATTTGGGGACTCAACTATGGCTCCTAGACTGCAGTCATCTGTGAACTTCGTTAGTGAAAGGCCTTCTGCATTAGCCTGTACTTCAGAGAAGTAGATACCAAACAGGAGAGGTCCCAGGACTGAACCCTGTGGTACTCCACTTGCCACTGGTTTAAAGTCAGATTTTGGAGTCTGCAATGTTTACAGTGTGGGTTCTGTCAGTGAGCCAGTTGGCAACCCATCTTGTGATGTAGGGATTTATACCTAGTTTAGTGAGTTTAGCTATAATTCCAGAATGGGAGATCATGTCAAAAGCCTTGGCGAGATCAGGATAGGCTGTGTGAACCACTTTACCCTTGTCTACGGCTTTGGTGACTGCCTCAAAGAAATCAATCAGGTTTAGGAGGCATGATCTGCCTTTCACAAAGAACTGGGTGGGGTCCAGAGTTTGGAGGTTACCAATGTCTTTGTTTATAAGTCCCATGATGATATGTTCCATGGCCTTGCAGACCAAGCTCATCAGGCTAAAAAGGCGATAGTTCCTGGGATCAGTGGTGGCTCCCCCTTTGTGGAGTGGGAAAGCCGTTGCTGTGCACCATTCAGTGGGACAAAAAGCCTGGCATGAGGCTGTGAATGAACATGGTGCTTAGTTGGGGAGCCAGTTTGTTCTGAAGTTCGTGTAAAACGCAGCTGGGGATGTTGTCCAGTCCCAGGGATGCTATGTTTTTGGCTTTAGATAGTGCAGCTTTTACCTGCATAGTTGTGATTACAGGGATTCTGCAATCTTCCTGTATAGATATGGGCCCTTTAGGGGGTGAGAGGGGGGGGTAAAATTAGCACTGAACCTATCTGCCAGGATGTTGGCAATATCAGTTGGTTCTGTAATTTTCATGCCGTTTTGCTGTAACTCAGAGCAGATCTGGGTGTTGCTACTGAGATTCTTGACATAGCTATAGAATGCTTTGTGGTTGTCCTTAGAATCAGTGGTGATTTTGTTTTTGTAGCCAGCTTTGGAGGAACTTATAAGGGATTTCAGCTTCTTACTGAGGCAGACCAGGGAGCTCCTCCACTCATGGAATTTTACTCTCTTTTACAACAGTTTCTTCCTTTTGTTGTAGAGTTTGTTTATGGCAGGGGATCACCAGATTGGCATCCTTTTTTTGGAGGATAGCGTCTTGGTTCTGTTTGGGATAGCACGGTCCATGCACTCATGTAACTGCTTATAGAGTGCATTTGTGTAGGATTTCTGCAATATAACTGTATTGTCCATCTGCATGGTTGTCATGAAGTTTGCCACTTCTGTCTTAAGATGCATGAAGTTGGCTTTGGATAAATGTTTTACCATGGTTTCCTTAATGGGGGGGGGGGGGGGGGTCAGGATATGGATATCTTGGGTGATTAGCTTATGGTAGTATCTGACCAACGAGGAGTTGACTTCAGGTGTGGAACACCAGTTACTCATGTTGCTAATGACTAGGTGTAGGATATTGTTGCACCTGGTGGGGGGTGTGGATAAGTTGTATCCAGGGCATTGGAATTTATGAATTCCATAAAGTGTTGAGCAAAGCAGTTGGTACATGAGTAGTTTTCACAGTTAATGGTGGGGTGGTTTACATCACCCATTATTAGGGTGTTTGGTTGAACCCTAATATTTTCCAGTATATCAAGAAAAGAGGAGTGGAAATCCTGGGGCATTGTGGGGGATCTGTAGCAAGTTACAATTTGGATTGCAGTTTTGCCCAGAGTTAGTTGCACTTGGATAATCTCGGATGCATTATGCTGAGCAACTAGCCTGAAGGTGTGGATATCCTTAATGAATATGGGCACACCTCCGCCTTTGGTATTCCGGTCCAGGTTAGATGACAAAAAGTGTGGTATGAGTTATAGCCTGGTAATACAGGGGTGCTCTCTGAAGCCTTGAACCAGGTCTCAGTCACTGCACCGATATTGGTGTTCTCCATTATAAGGAGTGCCTTAGAGTGCATTTTGAGATTTAGACTTCTAGCATTGAGTAGCACTACCCTCAGTTTTTGCTTCCCTGTTCTGTTACGGTGGTGAATTTGTAATTTGAATCTTGCCTAAGAGAGGCACTATAGGGGTGGCAAGAGCCTTAGCCAGTATCCAGAATCCCAGGGGCGACAGGTGCAGGCCAACTCTGGCAAAGCGTCGTGGTCTGTCGACCATGTCATCCCAGGCAGACAGATACTGGATTCCAGAAGCTTAGCCAATTGTTGAAGTCAATCATTTTGTCCTTGTACTGCGGTATCATTCTGGGCAATGTCAGGATGCTACACAGGGCTAGGGTCATACCTGCCTGGGCTACAAGATCAGAGAGTTCTTCCATGTCTCTTTTTATGTGGTTCAGGGAGGTACGTCTCAGTTCGTTCACACAAACATGGACAATGACAGAGTCATATTTGTACTTGTTGTGGAGTGACCTGAGTGAGTGGGTTATGTGGCGGATCATGGCACCTGACAGGCAGCTGACAGTAACCTTCTCCTTGTTTAGCCTTGTGAGTGAGACATCAGTGTGCCTGACTATAGTGTCACCTATGACTAGTGTGTTGGGTACGTTGTTTTGCCTTATGGGATGTGGTTGAGTGGCACACTGATTCTGTGGGCTATGTGTCATTTGGGTTGTGTCGGGGGGTGGAGGTTGCTTGCGTTTTTTTTTTGGAGGTCTCTGTTGTTTGAGCAGATTTTTGAGAGCCTCTGCAAATGTTTTTGTGTTTCTATGTGTGGATTTTGGTGGTGTAGGTTTAGTGGGATTATGTGATGAGTGTGGTGTGGTGTAAGTGTTTCCCTTCTCCGCTTGACTGTCAAGTTCAGTCTTGGCTGGAGAGAGCTTTACCTTCAGTTTGGCTGGACAAGTACATCTCTCACAGGTTGTAGAGTTGGGTGGTAGGAAGAGGGGGTTGTCTGTGTACATGAGGCAATTGCTACATTGCCCCAAGATGCCCAGACTCATCAGATAGACAGGAGTGAACACTGGGAGCTGACCCTTGGACATGCCAGAATAAAAAAATATTTTCCTCTAGACAAGTGAGGAAAGTGTGTACAAGAGTTGTTTTTCTTCAAGCAAGTGAGGAAAGTAAGTACAAAAACTGTTTTCCTCTAGGTAATGAGAAAGGCTGAGTGCTGTAGTAATTTGTAGCTTATTTAGTGCTTAAAACAAGTTCTGAACAAGTGCTGAGCACGAACAAGCAAATTCATCTGCTAAAACTAAGAATCTGTATCTGGACTAGAGTAGTTACAGGAAAGAAACAAGTGCAAATGCAGGATTTTAAATCAGAAATTTTGACAGAGATGGAAAAATTGCCCAAACGGCCAATATCTACAATTTCTGGGCCAGAAACCACTTCTTATGTGGTAGATAGGTTACCTAGTGCTTACCTCTCCCACTGATAAGCTAGCAGGCTTCTCTCCAACATAAAAAGGCTTGGGGGGGCTCAGAAGCTTACAAACAATGCAGTATGTACAGAAATATAACAACTTACCAACATAACATGGGTTTTGTTCAGGAAATTGTAGGTCTACATCTGTGGTCCATTACTGATGATATTGGTATGGATCTGCCCAATGTTAATCTTATACTACCATTTTTATCTGCCCAAATCATTTCATCTTGCTAACTACTAGCTTTTCGTTATGCTCCCAAAAAATTAATCTTCTGCTGTGAGGTGACAGCTGGGTTTCCAGACATCTTCAGCAGTAATCGTTCTCACTCCGGTTATGGTTCTCTTTCTCCTCTTCTGCTCCCATCCCAGGTAATCATTCAACACTTCATCTTAACCTCTTTCTAGTCCTCCTTGATAGCTACCTTCTATCCTCTGAAATAACCAATACCTGACTAAATCTACGTGTTAACCAGCCCACTGCTACAAATAAAGACTTTCATCTACATCACTGCTGACCCATGTTAAGGAAGCAGCAGGGGTGCCACACTGGTTTACTGGGTGGAAGGAGAGATGAGATGAAGCATCCCTTTAACACAGCTCCTATTCTGGGAAAGGGTGCTAATTCATGTGCAGCCTGGACAAACTGTGGTGCTGCATAAGAACTGTGCAGGTGCATCACAGCAAAAGTTGCAGGGAATGACAAAGTCACATGATATTAACTGCACGGTATATACATGTGTGCACCATAAATGACTGCCATCACTACATGACACTCAGTCCAGGTTAGTGACTGTGACAAACATGGCATGATGACTTCCAACTCCCTGTCTGCTTTTCCTTATGATTGACCTCAGACCCCAGTCCATATCAGACTTCGGTATGCAACATCCTCTCTACTGAGAAGTTGTAGTGTACAGCCAGTAAAGGATGACATTCAGGATCCCTGAAACAAAGTACTCTGACGGAGCAGTGTGCTAACCAGGATAACATCTTGATGGCTGTGGTAACTGGATGAGAAACAGGATATGCACCATAAAAAGTAATAGTTCTGTATGATGATATGATTATCAACTACTGCTACCAAATATCTGTTTGAAGCTGACCTCAATCTCATTGGCTCAGTCTCCATGGCAACATACTCCATGTGAACAAAATATCTGTAATCGTTGTTACCCAATGAAAGGTCAAAACTATCTACACTCATTGACCAGTTTATGACCTTCAGGTACCCTTCTTAAACCCCTCAGATACTTTAAATACCCAACCATCAGGCTCGGTCATCCACTCAGTCTCCTTGGATCACAAATGAGCAAGACACAGCATAGATATGCAAAGTGATTGCTGGCTATGACTATATTATACGCATCTGTGCTTTTCTAACTGCAATTAGAAGTCAGGCTGATATAGTACAACTGTATCATACGAATCCTGATTCATCAAGAAAGTTGAACAAAAAAAGTTTCACAGTGACACTGATCAAGGATTGTTTTCCTAACTTCTCTAGTATGTCTGGTCAGCATAGAAAAGAATATATAAAATACTATTTAGCTAATAATGCATGACTCACATACCTGGTTATGGAGATAGGACATGGCAAGAACAATGCAGCTTTGAAAGGGTAAGTTGTCTTTAGTCAACTACTTATACAAATGCTCGTGTTTCCTGATTTTAGAGAAAAATCAGTATGCATCATTCCTGCCTGCTATTCATTTTGCTGCCAAAAATCTGTGTACAAATAAAGTTACTGACTGTACGATGTTGACTATTCAACATGCTGTTTTCATTTTAGAAGACTTCCTGGTTCCTCTCTCCCAAACCCAGGTCCACAATTTGCAATGAGGTTGAATACAATCTTCTTTCAGTATCAAATATCTACCAGAAAATCTTTCTTCCCTGTGAGTTAAAGAAAACAGAATATAATAGTTTATATTGTACTCCCCTCTCAGAGTACATCACTGCTCCACTCTAGAAAAAGCCACTTGACCTCCCATGAAAGTGATATCTTATCTACTCCTCCCCTCTTTTCTCTGCTGACTTCTCAAGTTAGAATAAATTAACATTATTCACTTTACCATTGGAGATTCCAGTCTAACAATTCTATAAAACCTGTAAGCTTTCTCAGTGTTTGTTTCTAAAACCTGAAAAGTTTTCCCTGTAACTCTCTGCCACCTTTCCAATCAGAACGCTCAAAGTTTTCCCACTACAAGGTTAATCAAATTGCTGCTTTTGCAACCACACAGGAGTGAAGTAATTGTCTCTTCCATATAGGTTCATAGGTTACTACTAAGCTAACTGCCCTTGCGAGCCATTGTAAGCATAGCCAATTATCCCCTGTGAGACTCAAACCCTGCACCTTGTGTTTGTAAGGCAAACACCTGAACCATTAGGCCACCCTCCCAACCCAAATAGTTCATAGGTTAGAACTAGGCTAACTGCCCTTATGAGCCATTTCAAGCCTAGCCAATTACCCCATGTGAGAATCAAATCCTGCACCTTGCATCTGTAAGGTAAACACCTTAACCATTATGCCATCCTCTCACCCTCATATGTCTCATTGTAATAGAATAGTCTGTGTATTAATCAGCACTTTAGTCTTTTTGTTTATCTGTCTATCTGTCTATCTAGCTATCTATCTATCTATCTATCTATCTATCTATATATCTATATATCTGTCTATCTATCTATCCATCTATCTGTCTGGAGTTACAAATTATCACCATTCTGCTACTCTGTCTCTAACATATTTAGTCAGTTCTGTTCTTAACTCTGGCAATTTGCTTATCAATTGTATGATTTTATAAGGGCACTGTAACATATTTTCTTGTGTATAACTTAATTTGCAGACTTACTTTAAAATAACTTATTGTACCTTATTTGTGCACTCAAATTTAATTCTTATTGAGTCCTCTATTTGTGAGTTATCAAAAATTAGGTCTCTGTGAATGATTTCCTTACCTATGTTAAGGAATTGCTAAATACACAGCTAACCATTTTTTTCTGTGATTTAATTTAAAATATGAGTTGAAATAAGGCAAGGAACTGAAGATTTCAATGTCTAACAATATAACATAAGAAGTAAGCTTTCAATGGGGCGAGTAAAAAATGATACATAAACCTTGGCTCTAGATGATTGTCACTGGTAAAGTGACACTCCGACCCCATGCACAAAAATGGGAAAAAGGTGTTGTGGATGGATGGATGGATAGCTAAGTTTCATGTCGGGGTTATAACAAGCCCAGTGATCCTAAACACAGCCACTTGACACATTATATAATCAAGACACAGGATATTATGACTCAGAAAAACATACTAATCATCAGTGCAATGATCTCAAAAGGAAAAGGCGGGTTCAGGAACAGCTGTAAATTTGGAAAACCACTATCCAATCAATCAAGATTCTAAACTGACAGCTTCTTATCATCTGTGGTTGAACAGAAGCTGTTTGACCACAGTAGATTTGCACAAGTGTCCTACTTAGGAAATGGTATGCATATATAAATGGGTATGTTAAGCCTTTAGTCAATTAGCACATAGGTTATTGTGTGTCTCCTCAGTTTTGTACCTAATATTGTATAATTTCTAGAAGCGGGTAAACTGAAATATCAGATGTATCTTTACTACAATGCACAAAGTCATTTTTTTAATGACATGTTGCTAAAATACACCACTGTTTCCACTATAGCTATTTACAGCTTGGTGCATTTGTGATCAGAATTCCACTATTTAAACATGCCGGTAGGCAAACAGTTCATGGAGGAGAAAAAGTTAAAACAATTAATTACTTTCCGTATCACCATAGAAATATGAGAGTAACTCAGTTTACCTGATAGCTTACTTGTATATGTAACAACTAGTTAATAGTTATCTATTTACTTCTGTATTTACTTGTCTAGATGATGCACATCGCATTTCACCATTTACAACTAAATCCCAGTAATAACATCAAAACTGATGAACATGGATATGAATACTTAACTTTTTATTTCCAATCCAGTTCATAACTAGCCAACCCAGGATAATATGCCTGTTTTTAAGGATTTGTGCACAGTGTAAAGGTGAATGCAAAAATAATTCAGTCTTACACATTGTGCATGCGCACAGAAAATGAAGAAAGAAGATGGCAAAAGGTTCATAGGATCTTAAGATTTTCACGGCAGTTCAGTCTGATGACCATAAATGCCTTGCCAGTACCTATCCACAGGCCATATTCACTTCTTCAGGATAGTTAGGTCAGTCAAGCCTAAGGTAAGTTTGTTGTTACCCATCTGATCATCTAGGTTGAAGGATACTAGTGTAGCACACTGTTTGACCAGCATGGGCAGTCAGAAGATTTAGGTCCCTGGTTCATGTATTAGTGGAATTATTTCACTTGCAGAGATTCAGGAGAGTTAAACCAACTGAACCCCACCCATCTCAAGGTCTTCAAGCCAGTGATCTCCTATCTCCTTAATCAGGAGTGTCTAGGGTAATTATTGTTTTATATGCGTAATCAGGTGCATCCAAAAGAGGCTGTTGTATTTAATAACGGGCCTTATCAATCCTGAGTATAAGGGAATGATGACCTCTTCCCATTCAATATTTATTTTGCAAATACATTCAACATATCTTACAAAATATATTCATCACTTTTCTAAACAGAAAATTTTGAAACTCCCAAAGTATGCCAAATCCAGCCTGTATAATACATTAACAAAGTAATGTGATGTGGCTGTACTAAATACTTTTCTGGGGTTTTATTTTGTATTGAAATGATCATGGAACAAATTAGTCATCTTTTAGATATGTATTTCTACAACAGGTATTATACAAAGTTTGAAGTTTCCAGAGAATACCGTAACAGTCCTAACTAACTATACCACCAAACCAGTATTCTAACTCAGTAAACAATGTACACAAAATGTGATAGTGTACATTCTGCATTGTAAAGAAACCTACTTCTTGTAAGTAAAATGAAAAGTGGACATTTAGGGAATAAACATATGTTTCTAAATACTGCACAGCTCTTAAACTGCTTCACATCACTAAATATTAAATGATTAGCAAAAGTAAAGAAAGAAAAAGCCCTGTTCCTGAGTGATGGAACAAATACACAACAGTCCAATCAAAAACAAAAATATTTTGGTCTGAGGAAGCAACCAGGACAGGTTGTGAAAGTGCTTACCCTTGTAATAAAGTTTCTGTGGAATCTCATTTGGACTTTATTTGATTTCTACTTGGATTTGAGCTCCTTTGTGGTGGTTCAGTGTTTGGAACATATTTTTGTTTTTGAAATATTAAATGATGGTTAAAGTCTGGTTACATAATGAGAGCATATCAAACAGGCTGGTTACTTAATAAAGAAAAAATAAGTTATGTGCTTACAATAACATTCCATCTGTGTTGTTCATTTTCATTCTTCCTCAATTAATGGGATCGGATCAGATCCTTGGATCCAACTCTGTCATTTTACAAGCTCGTGGCCACCAACAAACACTCAAGCTCCTTCCCTACCCATAATGTACCACCCCTAACATCCCTCAAATCTTGTTTGCAGCTTGACAGGAAGCCTATAAAAGAAGTACCATAACTGCAGTTCAATACAAAGGACATGGTGCTCTGAAGTACTTCATTCCTCCAGAGGTCAGTTATGAAATATGGTGGAGGATGGTGGGTGGGGAGTTGAGGAATGAAAATGGACAACACAGATGGAACATTATGGTAAGTACATAACTTCTTTATCTGATGTTGCTCATTTTCATCTTTCCTCAACTAATGGAATAGAGTCCCCAGCTACCTAAATTCCTGGGTGGACTCTAAGGAAAGATATTCCTGAGTACAGTTGAGCCAAAGGTTGCTCTTCCTCTCAAGACTGTAATGAGTGAAAAACGTATGAAAATTTGACCAATTTGCAGCTGCTCATATATCATAGAAGCTCTAGACTAGAATACAGCAGAAGTTGCCATGGATCTGGTTGATGAGCCATTAATAGTTTTGGTAAGGAGAGATTCAATTTGTTACAGATAAAGGAGATGCAATTTATTAGCTATCTAGCTAGAATTACCTTTGTAACCGGTTCACCCAATTTATAATGTGCAAAGGAAACAAATAACTTATATGTCTTTCTAATCTCTTTTGTTCTGTCTAGGTAGAAACATAATTGTTTCTGAACATCCAGTAAGTGCAGCATACATACCACTTTATTTGTAAATTGTGGGAAGAATACTGACAAGTTAATGGATCGGTTAATGTTGGATTCTGATACCACCTTACGAAGGAAAGAAGCATTAGTATGTAAGGTAACCCTATCCTTATGAAAAATCAAATATTGAAGTTTAGAAGATAACATTTTAAGTTCGGAAAATCTTCTAGCAGATGTAATTGCTACTAAAAAGACAGTTTTCCTGGTCAAAAATGTAAGATCACATTTATCTGCATGTTAAAAGGGAGAGTCTGTTAAGGCTTGCAGTACCAAATGTAAATCCCATGGGGACATAGGGTCTTTAAACGGGGTCTTAGCAGAAGAGTGCCTTTCAAAAATCCAAAGAACACAAACAAGGTAACGGCCAAGACAAATGGTTCACTGGAACAAAAAAATCAAGAGACGTCCACAAAAGCATCCAGTAAACCAAAAAATTTGTGAAGAATTCTACAATAAATTACTACCTTGGTTTTAACATTCTCTGGACAGTGGCTTCTTCATGAATTGGTTGGTTTACTGGATGCTTTTGTGACCTACCTTTCAAAAATGTTTTGTACAGTTTAAAGGAAGCCAGGGAAGTACTTTCATATCCCATATGAAAGCTAGAGACTGCTGCGAGCTGAACTTTAATAGTTGATGAACTAATACCACCATTAAAAAAGCTCACTAAAAATTCTAGAACAGAATGAACTGGAGCTGAGAAGGTGTCTATCTAATTCTGTTCTGCCCAATAAACAAACCTTATCCATTTGCTCCCATAGAGTTTCCTAGTAAAATGTTTATAGGAAGATAAAAGTATGGAATGGACAGGGGGAGAAAGCATTGGTTGCCTGGTTATTAAAGGAATTTGGGAAAACAAGCTGTTAGTTTGAGATTTGAGATATCCGGGTGAACCAGGCCTGTCAGGTGAGACAGAAGGTCTGGAACTGGATCCAGAATCCAAGGTGGGTTTAGTAGATGAGGCCAAAGGAAGAGGAACCAAATCTGCTGAGCCCAGTAAGGTACATTTGGATGCCTTTGCTCTTCAACTGGGCTGCTTTCTGAAGGAATTTTGGAATTACGGGAGTTAGAAGATAAGCATACAGAAGACTGAGAGGCCAACTGTGCAGCAGAGCATCCCATGGTGATTTCCCTGGTGGGGGATGAAGGAAAGAAGCTGCTGCACTTGTTTAGGGGATATGCAAAAAGATCACAACAAGGCCGGCCCCACTGACTGAAAATTATTTCCGTCACTTTGCTGTTGAGAGCTGAAGATGACCATGTCTAAATGTGAAAGATGCAAATGAGATCTGAGGGATATTAGGGTGCTGCATTATGGGTAGAGAAGAGGCTTGAGAGTTCATTCATGGCCATGAGCTAGTAAAATAGCCAAGTCGGATCTGAGGATTGGATACCATCATATTAGTTGAGGAGAGGATGAAAATGGACAACATCAGACCATAGATAGAGTCATCATGTAATTTAGAATTAGAACTAGAACTCAGAATTTCTGTTAATAGTAATGGAATGGTTAGAAATAAACTGCATCACTGTACAAAAGGAATAAGCAAAGTAAAACACAACATGATAATGTATGAATGAATTACAGTGTACTTAAACAGAAAAGCTCTTAAATGAACAATATTTTTATTTTAACTTTACACCCCATGTAAGCCTGATAAAGCAAACCTGCCTTTGTTGCATCACAGTCTGAATAACTGACACTTCTTTCATGGCTACAGTGGTAAAGTGGACTAACCAGTAATTCACAGTGTGCAAGTGAATTATGTAGGAATGGAACCCCTAGCCACAGAAAACAGCTCATTCATATATCATCCCCTCAAGTCATTTTCCATATTAAATGGTTTAGCAAAGAGAAAAGTAAAAAAAAAACAATACAAACATGTTTTAAAAATCCCACAGGCAGAGCACGAGGTCAGTAAATGATGTAATAACAATACTAATAGCCTAACAGTGCTGGTGGAAGGATATGGGGGTAAGTAGACTTTTAATTACATACATAAAGAGCTAGATTTACTAAATGTGCAGATGTTATATGTAACATAGCAAGTCAGAGTAACAATTAACCTCTCTGTTTTAAAAGTCCATTGCGTTGCATAAAAAATGTGCATCAAAAATATAGAAAATCACATTAGATATTAATTGTACCATGGCTGCACTACACTGCAGTTACTGCCTTTCTGTGGCTGAACTCTTCAGCAATGTACCACACTTTGCATTGTGTGCAACAACAATAGTTTGTTGCCTAGTTTGTACAGCATGTGGCATGAGAATGAGTGTGCACTACACCTGTGACACACTGTATCCATCAGATGGGAATATAAGCAACGCAGAAAAAGGCACTGGGGTGGGCTTAGCCATAACTGTTATTCTGACTGGAATCCTTCCTTATCCAAAAAAAATGCCTCAGTACAAAGACAAGACAACTCACTACTTTGTGTTATTCCAGGGGGATCCAGTTTGTGTCAGTATGGGATGAGATGGTTGATAACTCTACTTGTTTTCAAAGAATGATCTTCACTTCTCTTTCCAATGATTCCACATAGTGGGTAAAGCCTCTGTCAGCTGAGTTGTATGTATTTGCTGGTATCTATTTTATTTGGTATTTTCTTTTCTAATCCTCAAACCATGAACCAAGCTGTCTAGCTATACCAGATTTGCAGATGACTATAAACTGAGAGTGTTTGTCAAGTTTGCCACTAATGCCAAAGAACGTCAGAAAGAACTGACACTGATAAGTACTTAGTAGCCTAAAAATGGGTTCAGATTATGTGATGAAAAGTTCTGTATTGTCACATTTGGTAAACAACTCCTCCACCCAGCATACAGCATAGACAACATCGCACTCCAAAATGGGATTGTTGTTAAAGACCTTGTAATTGGGGCTGATAATTCCTTTTTCTTATTTGTCATGTAACAACAGTAGTCAGAAAGTCCTTCTATTAAATGCAGCTATTTGCCAAAGAAATATTGTCCAGATCTACAGAGTTAATTAACCTTGTATATTCAGCATTGATTAGGCCAATTACTGAACACAATTCCCCCTTTTGGCTGCACATTAGTAGACAGGTTCCTAAAATGGTCACTAGCTTAAAAACATTAAGATATCAGAAAAGACTGAAAGCACTGAGTTCTGATGGGATGTGCACACTTTGCCTTGCCTTTTGTGCCTTTAAGAAGCCAGAGTTCCTGGGTCTCTTGTGCCTCCACAAGTCAGATAGTACCACAAATACTAGAACCTGGAATCTGTATTTTAATCAGCAAATAAATAAAACACAGTGGAGAGACAGGTTCATTACATGGTACCTTTTCCACCTGTAGAATAGACTCCCATAACATATCAAACAGTGCTTACATTATCTTCCTTCAAACTGGACCTGGAGGATTGGATGCATATTTACAGATTCATCCCTGGTTAGACTGCCCTAGCCCTCCTTGAAGGAAGCGCCACAATCTATGGGTGGGTCCTGGCAATGCATCAATGGTCATAAGATTCAGTTGTCATTTATTTTCTGCAATTCCTAGGATTCCAAAAAGCAGCACTATAAAGCTGATAGATGAAGCATGAAAAGTAAATATCTAGGAGATGCAGAAGTAATGTTAATGGCAACAACACTGGGAATTAACAGGGAGACATTAAGTTACTTGAACAGTAAAGTCACAGTTTTGTGTAGTTTTCATAATATTTTGTGGCAGGCCTGATAGATGGCTTTTGGATCTGTATAACTGGTTTCATAATTGATATGTAGAGTAACTTAATTGGTAATTGTCAGTATAATGGTCTTCAGTGGGCATTTTTTTCCAAGTGGAGTAGAGCATTAGCTGCAGAGGTAGGCAGTTTAATTGGGTTAATTGCAGAAGTATATGTCTGTAATGTGTGATTCAAGACATTATATATTCATGAAGCGTCAGCACATGTGAAATTTACAGGCAGGTCAAGTGCTACAAGTGAATGCACATCTGTTATGTCACTCAGACGCATTGTGATTGATGTGCAACATGTGCTCACAGAGCTTTATACTAAAAAAGATAAAAATGAGACAGTAAGAGGGCAGGATTAACTGGAGATTTTCTTCCTATTGTTAATGCCACAGACTAAATAATTATATTTGCATATAACAGATCAATGCAATCAAAATCAAAACAGTCAATATGGCTATACATTAGAACACAAAAGCATGTATGATTAGCTGGGTTCATGGTTCCCTGCAGTTCAGTTAAAGTCAGTCCTACTAAAGCAATTTTTTTTTCTTTTTCTTTTTTTTCATTAATTTCATGGTAATATACATGTCTCTTAATTATTATAACAATGTTCTGGAATTTATGGGGGGGTAATTTTACCATCCAGGTGGAAACTAATGCAATAATATAACTTAAAATGTTTAAATGATATTACATAGGGTATGATAGGGTAAGAGAGTCTAGATTAATCGATATAAAATCAGTTCTGTACATCATACATGCAAGAAGATATTAAGACCTACATTTTTAACAATTTCTGAACATTTCTAAAGTCTTACAAATGTGGTTAGTAGTTAGTCTCAGGCTGCCTAGTGCTCAGCACATGTCTGACCCCCAAAAGAAGCCATTCAGTATCAGACTCAAAACAGGCTTCAAGCCAAATGAATGGAGGAAGTAACCATAATTGCTTTGTGCAAAGTGGGTCTTCAACAGACCTGGATTATTACAGACACACAGGCCTGAACAGTCTCACCTGTATGGCTGTGGAAAGGATCATTATGAGATTAATATACAAAGATATGTTCAAAATGCTACTGAAGCAATGAACAAGGCCAGAACAGTGCACACCATATATCTAGACCTCACAACGGCATTCGCCACTATCCCGCACTTAGGTGTCATATATAAACTCTCCCATCTAAATGTCAGTCCTTATGTCACTTATTATACCACACTGGTTAACAAACAGAACCCAGGAAGTTAGGGTGGACAGCTCTACCTCCTAAAAAGACCTGTCACACTGTAGTAAGCCCTGGGGTTTAGTCCTTGGACCACTCCTCTTTGTGATTTATTTCTCAGTGGTGAAATCGAATGTTAAGAGTTTGTGGCTGAGCAGTTCTGCAGAAGGCTGCAAACTTAGTGCCATCAGAAACTCTGCAGAGAAAACCAGGATTCTCCAAGAAGGCCAGTCCTGAAGAAATAAGTGGTTTTAAAACTATGAACTAAAACTAAATGCCAAGGAGCATTTGATTATATCCTTTGGCAAGCATGACTCCCCTTGTAGCTATCACATTGACAACACACCCCTAAAAATATATCTCCTACTTAGGATCTGAGCAATTATGTCCACAATGAAATGTAGTTTGGTAACAATGCATCCATAATTGCAAGGAAATACTTTTTCATTGCACAGCTTATATCAAAAGGTATTATGTCCAAGTCTAGGCATGCAATTGCACCACTGCACTTGCCATTCATTAGGTTGATCATTGAGTATTTCCTCCTGAATAAATAGCTGGTTTCAAAACTAAGAACTAAACTAAATGCCAAGGAGCATTCAATTATATCCTATGGCAAGCACAACTCCCCTTTTAACTATCACATTGACAAAATACCCCTAAAAATTGGCCCCCTAGTTAGGGATCTTGGAACCTATGTTAAAATGGGGTTTGGATGGAGAGATGATAAAATCAGCAAGCAAAGGAGAGTAATGCTGATAGAACTGAACTCATCCTCAAGTGTTGATTAGTACCTGCATGAGGTAGACCCTCTTTTTATAAAATCTCACCAAGATGACACTGATATATAGACTGTATTTTATACAGCATATATCATGGACAAAGGTAGGTTAAAAGATAAAAAAGACAGCTGGGTTCACAAGTCCCTGGATAAAAAAGTGACCAATCCTGGCAGGTGCACTGGTGCCAGGACTGGAGAAAATAACATGTAGAATCCTCAAGACACAGAAACATTCCTACAGTGGAGTTAGGTCAAACTCAGGGGAGGATGGCCCCCTGTTGTAGAAGGAAACAGTAGTCCACAAAAATTACAAAAACTGACAGGCCAAAAAGAGCACTACAGATGACAGAGTGGACTGGTGAGGATATGAAAGAAATTATGTATTTTTACTATTATGCAAGAAGCCCAGAATTTATGGATTGAAGATATTAAAAATGATTAAGAGACAAATTTGAGGAAAGAAAAATGTTACCACAAAAAAAATGTCAAAAGCTTCAAATGCAAATTTGTGTTCAGTAATAAAACGGATTCATGAAAAAACATTACATAGATGAAGAAGCCTTGGGCCATTTGGAAAAAGAAGCAACTGAGGAAGTGCAAAAATATAAACAACAAAACCTAGAGATTTTTGAAAGGTATAAAAAAGAAACATGGACATGGAAAAGAAAGAGAGATCTGATATGGTGTAATATTTATGCAAAAGAAAAAGCCAAACTAATCAATAGAGAAAAGCAGCTCCAAAGATATTTGAAGAGAAATACAGACAAAAGCACCCAGATATGGAAAACTTCACAATACAAAAAAATAAGAACACAAAGGGAGGCACAGAAAGCGAGATTAGTAAAGTAGAAGTTAAACAAACAGAAGCTGAAGTTATGAAATACCTGTGAAATAAGCCTAACACTGGTCATGTCACAGCATGATGGAAAAATGAGGCCCCGAGATAAAGAGAAACAGATGGAGCAGGAGACATCTGAAGAAGAAATGTGGACATGGGAAAGAAAAAGAGATGTAATATTGTGCGATATTTATGTAAAAGAGAAAGCAAAACTAATCAATACAAAAAACAGTACCAGAGATATTTGAAGAGAAGTACAGGCAAAGGCATCTGGATATGGAAAATTTTGCAATACAAAAAAAATAAGGAAACAAAGAGGGAGTAGAAAAGAGAATCAGTAATTGAGTTGTTAAAGAGATAGAAGCTGAAGTTATGGATTACGTGTGAAGTGAAGGATTTAGTGCAGAAAATCTAACTCTGGTAAAGTCAGAGGATGATTGAACAGTCAGTCCCCAAATTAAGGATAAACAGGTGGAACGGGAAGCAGCTGATCAGTTGCTAAATGAAGATACTCTGCAGCCTTTAGTAGGAAACCAGTACAAAAGTTTAGCTGGAGTTGTACAGCAAAGGAAGGAGTAGGAAAGAGTGGCAACTCTGATGCAATTATTGTTGTGGTGTGATAGGTTAGTGAGTCCCCATACGAAAGAGCAATGTATGACGCAGAATGCAGCTGAAGAGATTATGTCACAGGAAGATATTTTGGAACTTTCTGTAGAATGCCCGCAGCAAACAGAGAACACAGAATGTACTTTCAGTTTAGAAGAAAGTGACCTAACGTAAGAGTTGCTTGATTTAATAGAGATGGATATACATATTAAGATCAGTGAAAGAAATGGATTAAAGAAAGTCAGTAAAATCCAAAATGTTAAAGGGGTGATAAAACAAATAAACACAATAGTTAAGACTGTTAATAGAAATTCATGTGACATAACAAAAGTAAATGGGATATATTACTGCGCAACCAAATTAATAAAAATAAAGTTTTACCACTAAAACACAGAGCAGAAAGGTAATGAAACAGAAGCATCAAATATAGAAAACTATAAAGCAATTAAGACAAGAAGTGTCAGTGTTAGAAAATAAAGAGGGAACCGATCAACAAAAATACTTTACAAAGGTATATGTGATAAAAGCAACATACAGTATTGGGACAGACCAGGATTTATCGTACACTATGGAAAATAATAAACTGAAGATATCTGCACAGGCAGAAAAACTTAGAAGATATGCAGATAAATATAAAGGAAAAGTACAAAATAAGTAATTCACTAATGACCCAAAAAAGTTTTATAGAGAATTGAGAAATAAAGTAAAAGGAATAGAAATAATAGCTAAAAAAGAAATAAGACACATTTTGGAGAAATATCTATGGAGATCCTGAGAAAGATACTGAATGAACTGAGGAAGTAAAGAACAATAAGAAGTTCAAATGTACATGATTTGAAATGGAATGAAGTAATGTCCAGAGAAATTGAAACAAAATTAAGAAAAGCTTCTAACTGTGAAACCCCAGACCCAGATATGGTATCTAACTTCTGGCTAAACCTATTAAAATATCTTTACACAAAGATTTAGCTCTTAATAAGTACTACTTATATGCACACCCTGGTTAGCAACAGGAAAAAATTATGCTCCTCCTTAAGAATGTACCTGCAAGCTATCCTAAAAACTGTAGACCAATAACTTGCCTTCCGACAATGTATACACTGTACATTGGAACTGACGCTGACAGAGTTTATAGTAATTTCAAAGGAAACTCAGTCATGGCAATAGAACAAAAGGGTAACAAAAGAAAGGCATATGGAACAAAGGATCATTTGTTGTTAAATAAAGTCATAGTGGAGAAGTGTAAAAAAGAAAATAATCTAAGTATGGCATGGATAGATTACGAAAAAGCATTTGACAGCATCCCACATTCATGGAAAAAGGAGTGCTTACAGTTATGTATGATACACCCTACACTGACCAATTACATTACAGTGACCATGAAACAGTGGCAAACCCCTCTGAAGCTAAGCCATGATAACGTACAGATTATCATCATTGATGTTTTGTCTTGCCCTTAACCCAATAAGCTATCTACATAACAGATTGGGCCATGGCTACAATTTGGCTCCCAGAAAACATGAAAATGTAAAGACTTCTTTTCTTACTTTTTAATATGGTTAAAACTGTATAGTTCATCAAATCAGCAAAAAGCACAACTAGAAGCTTTCAAAATGTTCTCAGATTATATAATAACATAATTTGGTCTTGATAAATGTGCAGAAGTAATATTTACACCAGGAAAATTGCAGGACAAAGAAAATGTCAGTCTGGGACAGGAATGTGATATAAAGGAACTTTAGCAGGAGGGAATGTATAAATATTTGGGATTTGATGAAGGATCAACAATAAAACATGAACAAATGAGAATAAAACGCACTAAGGAATATTTTAGAAGACTAAAGTTAACATTGAAACCAGCACTGACATCTAGGAATAAAGTCCAAGCTGTAAACCAATTTGCTTTTGCTGTTATAACTTACAGTTTTCAGTGATTGCACCAAAAGGTATTGAATCAGTTGGTCAGGAAAACAGAAAAATGCCTCACGCTTATCAAATGATATATAAAAATCAGTGTATACCAAGATATATATACCTAAAGTATATATTTCTCATTCTGAAGGCAGTATGGGCTTCCTCAAAATTGATTAGATGTATAGATCTGCAATTGTAGGACTGCATACATATCTGCTGAGATCATCAGATCCAAACATACTGAAAGTTTTGAAACATGAAGAAAACAAGTCTAAGATGACTGTCTTGCTTATTTTAGCATATTGCTGTAAAGCAGGATTGTAAACCAAACCAGAAGTAGGCAAAACTTAGGTAACAAATGAATGTGTCAGAAACAAAAGAAAGAATATAAGGAGAAGGATCAGATGAGGAGGAGATAAATGTGCAAAAGGCAGAAATATAGTTGCAAGTACCGAAAACTGCTGGAACAACCTCATGACAACCAGGATGTGACACAGGAATGGTTAAGGAGGGGTGATTAAACTAAAAGATGAAAGGTTATTATTGGTGGCTCAGGATAGTGGACTACATACATATTGGTTAACAAAGTCTGTTGAGCATGCGGAAGGAAAAGATACATGCAGGTTCTGTAAAACGGAACTGGAAACAGTCACACATCTTTTCTGCTGGGTGTGATACATTAATGGCAGAGGACCTGTATACTGAAAGGAACAGTAATGTGGCAATACTTTTTACACTGGGGATTGTGCAAACATTCCAATATTGGCTTAGCTGAGAAAAAAGTCAGTATTGTAATGTTTGCACAATCCCTAATGCAGAAGCATTGGAAACATGAGCCACAGAGCATTATAGAAAATGATGAAGTTTATATCACATCTGATCACTGACTACAGACAGTTCAAAAAATAGATCCAGAAAACCAAATATAGTACTCCATGAAAAGAAGACAAAAGTAGCATTCATCAATGAAATTGCTACACCCAGTGTTTACAGTGTCTTATGCACAGAGAGACACAAAATCATAAAATACCAGGACTTGTAGGCAGAAACAAGGGCAATGGGGGAGAACAATGCTTCTGATAGCAGCTGGAGCAATGGGTCTCATAAAACAGAATTTAAGTCTTATTTAGATATGCTACTGATACTGTAACTATATATGAATTGCAGGAGGAGTCAATTCTGGGCACGTTGCAGGTGCTGCAAAGAGCACTTTTGGCTAGCATTAAAGAATGAAACACTACTAATTTCACAAACTTTAATCATACTTTGACTCAGGAATTGGGTCCATTACAGTCATGGCATTAGAAACCCAAAAGACTTGGAGAAATTAAAATGATATATAATTACTAAACAATTGTCACAGCTGGAATGACCACTACATTTTCCCACTAAAAAAAATAATGAGCTAAAGACACTGCAGACCATCTCAAAGCCTTGTCTTCCTTTTCAGTGTCATACAGGCTACTAAGGTGAACAGTGTCTTGCATATAGAGCTTCAACAAGCCCAATTCAGTCAGACCTATTACACATTCCTAAGCCAATGGTATCATAAACAAACACTTAAGGGATCTGAATGCCTTTTCCTACTTAAAAAGAAAATGCTGGAGAAACATGTATGTTATCACAGAGCATATCACTTCTGTGGAGGCAACTTTGACACCACATAAAGTAACATATACTACTCTTGCTCTATTCAAATGTAATTTGGACGAATGGATCGGTAACCACAAATTCTCTCCTGTTTCAGCACTCTTGTCTCATGAACAGGGCAAATGTAAATAACCAAAATATCCTTGCTCGGATGTCTCTGGTTTATTCATAAACAAAATATAATGGCCAAAAGCTACTATGGGACTGTAAGGCTAAGCATATTAATATCCTTACAGACCAATAGCCTAGTAAGTGCCTATGAACCTATAAAAGTACAAGATACAATTAACCAGACAACAGTGTTTACATCACAGAATGCACCATTATAAACAGCATCCACAGCAGCTGTATAACTTGGAATGTTTTAGACAAAAATGCTTCACTTGGGAAATGCCTTCTTTCATCAGTTAAGTACAGATTCATTTACTTAATTTTCATTCACTTTATAGGCACATACATGAACTGCCCAATACAGATTCTTTTAATTCATCACTGAGCTGCATGTTTTGATTTAGATGACATTATTGGGCATTGTCTGTAATGACTTGTAAATAGTGACTATTTTTCACTTTAAACAGAACTGGCCATTTAAAATGTGTTGTGTATATATTACATTTTCAATTTTTTAACTCTTTCTGATTTCCTTAGTTATTTCTTTCATAGTTCAACTAAATGAGTAAATAGAAATAATCCAAAAGATCCATTACATTTAAGACCACATACATTTTTTTAATAAGTTACAAATACATCTGCCAAACAACAACAGAGAGTAAATATGTCAGTGATAAGGCTGACCTAGCTGGTATGGCTTTTTCTGTGATGAATTGTAAACTTCTACTCAGTGGGTTAAAGAGCCATGTGCAGTATATGAAAATGTGTTCTTTATTATGTTACTGGACACATAACATTAAATGTATTTGTTGAGTGACTCAGAAGTTTTGTAAACCAAAATCCATAATGGCCATTAAAATCAGAAATCCGTTTTAAGGATCTGTACCATAAGTAGAGAAGTAAAGCTACATAACTGTGATTACATAAAATGCAATCAGCATTCACTCGCCAGCTCTACAAATCAATTCACTGAGCACTCTTCTAAACTGCATTCCATTCTAATTTTGAATGTGCTGCTTGATTTGAGAGTGAACACTTGCTCAATACTAAATAGAAACATACATGCACCATCATTTCAAGAACGAGATATGACTCGTGCATGAGCCCACCTACCAAACTAAATTTATTTAAAATAAGAGGGAGATGGCAACTTTTATTCCACTGATATCAGTTATCAATAATGCCACACAGCGTGATAAAATTAACGTTCACCATGTCGCATATACACATTAGCAAATAAAGTTCCTCTTCTCACACCAGCTGACATATTCACATTAAAATAATACTTACCTGGGACACACACTGGTACTTTACACACACACACACACACACACACACACACACACACACACACACACACACACACACACACACACACACACACTCATCTTACATGAACACACCCATACTGGCAATTTAGAGGAACACTAATTGCCATATGGCAAGGCTTTGGGATGTAGGGGGAAGCTAGAGCACACAAATATCCTATGAGAAATTACAAACTGTTTAGAAAGGCCATTATGGATTTTGGTTTACAAAACTTCTGCGTCACTCAACAAATATATTGACTTGTTAATATTGTTCTTGGGATTATTACTGTAATAATTAACTAATAGGATGCTAGTGGCTAGATGTTTTGAGAAAAATATGAGATTTCTGCTTTTTCTTTAGCTGGGTTAGAATAGTCACACATGTACGATATAGCCACTGATAAGGCCCCTCTCTATTAGAAATTTGAGATTTGTCAGTTTGACCCACTCATTTTCAGAATTAAACTGCAATTGGCCAACAGCTATAGAAAATGTGAAAACTTACTCTGATGGCAGCATGTTTGGAGGGGACACTTGCTCCACTGCCTGTAACTTATATGTACTAACGCTGACAAATATGTATCTGAGAGCATATACATAGATACACACACACACACACACACACACACACACACACACACACACACACACACACACACACACACACAGAAACACACAGACACACACACACACACACACACGCACACACACGCACACACACACACGCACACACACACACACTTCCCGTTTTCATTCAGGTAACCCCACTGTTTCCACGATTATGACTGATTTCCCCTGGGATATTATCATGAACCCAGTATCAGTCGTATCCTTAAACCCTTCACTTACATATGTTGCTTTTCAATCAAGGTTGTCATTACACAATCATTCTACACAAAGTTCATGGTAATGGGAATGTCTGTTTCACTCACAAATTAAAGCGTGTAAAGGGAAAAAGTCTCATAGCTTGGAAACAGTGGAAAGGCAGCAGTTTTCATGTGTATCAAATGACTTTCCTTTGTTTATACACAAAGACTGACTTACTTAAATTGCAAAATCATCTTTTTGCAAAGACGCAGTCACTTTGAAATCCTAAATCATACTAAGCAGAGATGAAATTCCTCCTAGGTTACTATAAACATGCCTTAAACCCAGGTACTGGTGAGTTTAATCAGAACATTGAATAACGGCAATCATTCCTGGTGAGGCTAAAGTTTTGGTTTGGAGATAAGCTCTATTGGAGTGAATGTTTCTTTCAAAGAATCAAACTTGGCCAGTTGAGTGCAATCCAACCATAAATATAATCCCTTCCAGGTTTTAGTGCTTAGTAAGAGCATACTTACAATTCATCACTTACCTGAGTTCTCAGTTTTATTTTTGTGAGGAAGTGTGTGTATCAGGAGGGAGGGTTATTGGTTTGAATATCCTGTATCTTTTCTGGTGTCAGATTGAGTGAATTATTTGTCTCATAGAAGATATGATATTAGAACTCAGTGACTTAATATTGTTCCAAAATCTTATTTGGGGCAGTTAAGCTGTAATGTTTGAATATTTGCAGATACCAGGACATCTGCAGTGCATTCAGGTGCACATGAATGACAGAACTATGTGCAGTAGAAGAATAAACAGTATATAACTGATCCATCCATCCATCCGTCCATTAATTTTCTAAGTCACTTGTCCTAGTGAGGACTGGGGAAGTATAAAACTAAAGAGGGCAGACTAGGTTGTGGGATTTGTGGCATGCACATACAAAGCAAGAGACATCATCTTTCTCCAACATGTCCTGGGTGTGCTCCACAGGCTCCTCCTAGTGGACAGTGTATTGGTTGGTTCTCCTCTCCTAAGAGGTACCCAGAGCATCTGAATATGGTGCATAAACTGCCTCTTCTGAAACCTGCACATCAGGAGGAAGAGGAACAGTGACTGTATCCCAGGATCTGCCTGTCCTGAAAAGCTCATCAGCATCTGAGGCCATTTACCCTGCGAAGAAGCCTCATTCCTGATGTTTGCACCATAATCTTTTCCTTTGTGCAACTCCTTATTTTGGTGACAAAGACTGACCAGTGAACTTAGATTTTCTTCTATGACCCTTTTCTATTTTTACCCCAACAGTTTAGTATATCTTCAGCACTGCCACAACAGCACTCATCCTGTCTACCTTCACTCTTGATCGCAAGTTAATTAAGTTTTCCACCTGAGGGAGCTGCAACCCTTCCAGGCATGCATACAGACAGCAATCACAATCAGCAGTAGACATCCAGTGCATGCTGCTGATCACAGCCAGCAGTGAACATTCACTGCATGCTCATCAATCCAAACAGAGACAGGTCCAGTGTTTGGAGGTTCCCTGTGTCATGACTGATTAATTCCATGATGTCTTTCCACGGCTTTACATATGAGGCCTAGTCAGACTTATGGGTCTGTAATTGCCTGGGTCTGTTGAAGGACCTACCTACTGCAGGAAAATGAGTGCACCTGCTCTCCACTTGCTTGGTACAAAACCTGTACGGGGGCTGAGACTGAACAGTGTTTTTTGGGATCTAGTTAAAACATGTTTCATGCTATTTAAGATGCATCCAGGAGTATAATCAGGACACACCGATGCAGTATTTTAAGTTTTTGATAGCACTTTTTGGACTTGGCCTTGTTTGATAGCTGGAGGTGAGCCAAGTTCAATTACATCTTGAGGGACAGATGGAGGGGAAAGGGGGTAAAGTTAGAGCTACATTTATCCACCAGTAGTGTCACTATATATTCAGCCTCAGTGTAGGTAAAGTACAGTTGTGTACACTTACCATAAATGTAGATGATCGAGTGTATTCACTGTTGCAGTCATTACATTTGGTTAATCTGCTGGCAGGTTGCCCTCAGTCGGCCTGATTAACAAGGTCTTGGGTCCTGCATCAGTTGCTGTCCCTTCTTCCATGACGCCAGGTCATCAGGGGTATAAAGCATGCAGCCGACGCCATTACATCAGTTTTTCTTGCCCCAGATGTCAGGTGCTCCCCAAATGGGGAGCCAAATATTTAAGTAATTAAAAACACAAAAATATATATCTCCAAACTAAAGCAAATACACCAAAAAGGCTTTTAAGCATAGTAAAGAAAGTATAAGTATAGAAAGAGAAAAAGCAGGCGGTTGGAGGGAGGGTAACCAGGACTGCAACAGTGAATACACTTGAGCATCTACATTTATGGTAAGTGTACACAACTGTACTATGTTCTTCGTGTTTCACTGTTGCAGTCATTACATTTGGGTAGATTCCCAAAGCTATGGTTGGGCGGATGGATTTATACAGCATTAGGACCAGCTATAAGGCCCTGCAGGACAGCAGTGGCAAAGCCAGCTCTGGATTTAGAGAAGAGAGGTAAATGGTAATGTTTGGTGAACGTATGAACTGCGCTCCAGGTAGCGGCTTCTAGATGATTCATTCATTCTGATGAAGTCTGCTTTGGGCAGACGAAAGCACTCATACAGTGGGAATTGTTATTATCTTGTGATTAAAGAAGTTATTTTGTCTGTTTACACAGAACCTTGGTTTTTGTTCTCAGTGAAATACTACATTTTTTGTGAAATACTATATTTAAAACCCATTTGTCCTGGGTTATAAGTTGCCAGTTTCTTGCATGAAGTGCCAGTTTTCCCCCCAAAGGGGCGGCCAAAAGGGAAGTGCTTGTTAAGTGTAAAGGGAAGTCATTGAGACTGCTTACCATAAGGAGATGCCTTGTTGTTTCCATATTTGGAGGAGAAGGCACCCCATTGTTTTGTTCTAAAAGTCCCTTGTGACTGAAACCTGGAGCCTTTGGAATGTCTGGGTTTGACTTGAGTGGCTCTTGAAGGAACAGGAAAGGACCAGTTCTTAGTAGGCCAGTGCCTACTAAATCTTGGAGGTTACACTTGTAAGAAATCTTTCACAGTTTGCATAGACTTAGCTTTATCTTCCATCTTTTTTAGAACTTCTTCAGCCTTATTACCAAAGAGACTGTCCTGTTGTAAAGGAGCATCCAACAATTTTGCTTTAACATGATCAGGCAAAGTTTGCTCTTTGAGCCAAGCATGCCTTGTTAGCACAGACCCAGATACAGCAGCCCTGCAAGAGGCCTCCAAAGAATCAAAACCACATTGCAGAGTATGTTTTCCAACTTGTTCAGCTGAATGCAATACATCCTGTAAATCTTTATTTTCCACACAGTTAGAAATTAACATCATTTTCTGTTTAAGCAGTCCCATGATATGCTGTTGATATTTAAGCATATGAAATTGACAGTTTAAAGCTCTGATTGCCAAGGTTGCAGAAGTGTAAACCTTCTTACCCCATCTATCCAGCTCCCTGGAATCTCTATCAGAAGGGGTAGGATTTTTAGCAGTAGAGGCCTTAATGCCCTTGGGACCCTGAGAAATGGTTTCAGGATCTGTAATAGGATTTTTGAAAAGGAATTTGTGGGAGTCAGGAACCCTGTAGTATCTGTCTGGCTTACAAGGAGCCGGAGGCAGAGAATTAGGAGCCATACTAGATTCTGAAAAAACATCATTAACAATGTCTAGAACAGGAGGTATAGCCAAAGGCCTATGCTGAGGAAGAAGAGGAATATCCCTAAGTCTCTTTTTAGATTCAGAGAAATCCTGACTTTCCCAGTGGAAATGTTCCCTTAAAGTATGTAAAGTTTCCCCAAAAGAAAAATCCTCAGGGGGAGAAGCAGAAGGAATGGAATCTTTTGCATCAGTGTCCTCATAAGTTTGTATAGACAAATCCTGTTCATTAGAAGCGTCAGAAGCAATAGAATCCTGTTCAGAAGATTCATTATCAATGCCTTGCCTAGGCCTCTTGGGGGGGGGGGGGTTGGCTACCCCTGAACAGAGTAATTCAATCTTCGGCCATTTTGATCATCTGTTTTTTAGGCATAGGGGCCTGCACATGTGGCCCAGGCGTTGTTTTTTTAGACATAGATTTTGATTTTGGCCTTAGTTTTGAAGATGGCGTCAGTCTAATATACAAATCTGTAGGCCTGAAAACACCCTCAGAAGCCAGTGCCTACACAGCGGCTCTGGACCCATCTCAGGTAAAGAAATATGCGGGTTCCATAATTGAAGCATCTCGCGGCATACCGGACTCCGAATGGGTCTCAGTAGAGGCCTGCGAATCAGAAGTAGCAGGTATCAGGGGCTACGAAAGCACCTCACTGAGGAGAAGTGTCTTCATCAGTTTTGGACCTTGACGGCTTGTCTCTGTCTTTTTCTTTGTATTTTTTAGGTATTCCGGTAGTCGGATTGCTAACCAACGACATTTCTGGATAATTAAATCGTGAGTCAAAATATTTAGAAGCAAAATATACTGACGTTTAATAGTGCGTTGATTAAATTTAGCACAAAACTGACAGCAAGACATGTTGTGGTCAGGGCCTAGGCAAGGAATACAGTACAAATGAAAATCCTTATGAGGTATTTGCTTCTCACAAGTAATGCAATTATTAACTTTTACTGACATCGGTAAGGAGCAAGAAAAAGTTTCCCCAACAGGGTACTTAGCTTTTTAGTTGAAGACTTTGGTTCTGAAACGCGAAAACGAAAATTTCAGGAGTCGGACGACTGGCACTTCTGAACTGCTTCTGCTTCAGGCACCGCGCGGCAAGAAAGACTGATGTAATGGCATCGGCTGCATGTTTTATACCCCTGACAACCTGACATCATGGAAGATGGTCTTCACTTTGGCTAGTCTCCATTTCTCAGGCAACACCCACTCCCAAACCCCACCCATACTCAACCATTACTCAAATCTCCACTCCATCATAATAACTAGAGACTTAGCTACACCCCTATACATACAACGCAATCACAGTTTACTCAGTAACTACATACCAACTCTCAACAGCCATCTTTAACAACATCATCATCATTATGATCTCTAAACCCTCATCCTTCTCCACTCTGCTGTTACTTCTCTTCAATATATCCTATATCTACTACCTCACCCAGCCCAATCATACTAAACACTCACAATCCTATCATGTAACCAACCATCTCAACTCACCTCTCTTAAACTCACACACCATAATATCTCCTCACCTATATGATATAAGCAACCATCTACTCTTCCCTTATAAACTTATCACCCTTCATAAACATTATACCATCAGAGCAACTAACAAACCCTTCATCATCATACTAAAGCCTAACCTATACTCTAAACAGTCCAAATACCTTTCCAATACAATCATATATCAAATTACTACACGATTATCAGGAGATATTCACCCTAATCCTGGCCTCACCACCTCAACTACTACAGACAAGTCCATACTATTCACCTCTCTAAATTCCCAAAGTATAGTGAATAATATCCCAAACCTCCATGCCTGGCTTATACATAACAAACCTGACTTTCTATCCATCTCTGAAACTTGGTTAAAACCCCATATAAAAGACTCTGAAATAACACCACCCAACTACTCAATCATAAGAAAAGATAGAACCCATAAAAAAGGAGGTGGAGTAGCTCTCCTATACTCATCCTCCTTATCAGTTACTCCATATAACAAACCTATTCCCCACTTCAATAATGCTGAATTACTCCTAGCATTATTTCAGGTTAATATACACAATTACATATGTATAGCCTCCCTTTACATCCCCCTGGTGACAATATTACTACACTCAAGGACATCCTCTTCTGGCTCTCCACTAACATTACTAATGAAATAATAATCCTGGGAGACATGAATATCAATTGGTCCTCCATTCAGTCTCCCACAAACCCA
Organism: Protopterus annectens; assembly: GCF_019279795.1. Taxonomy (NCBI): domain Eukaryota; kingdom Metazoa; phylum Chordata; order Ceratodontiformes; family Protopteridae; genus Protopterus; species Protopterus annectens. The sequence continues at coordinate 1,350,433,349 of NC_056744.1, read as the reverse complement.
CTTAACATCAACCTTTATACCTTCTCACAGCTAATTAACTTCACAACCCACCCCCCAAGAAACCTATCCAGTGGTAGCATTTTAGACTGGATTCTAGTCTCCCACCCTCATTATTTCTCTGACAATGGTACACTTCCAGACCCTCTTAGCGACCACCTACCCACATTCACATATCGACTCCCTTCACCCATACACCAAACACATAATTATATTACTACTCACAACCAAAAAAACTTCAACCCTATAACCTTTTCTGACTCCCTAAAAGCAATAAATTGGAACATTCTAAAAACTCTACCTTTAGATAATGCTGTTGCCCACTTCAACTCAACCTTCTTAAACCTTCTTGGCTACCATGCTCCTTTACGTACTAAGAGAATAAAAATCAAAACTGCCCCTTGGCTAACCAAAAATACTCTAGTAACCATGCAACGCAGAGATAAAATCTGGGCACTTTACCAGAAAAATAAGTCTCCCCTCATTCATAACGAATATAAAACACTTAGAAATAAAGTAAAAAAGCTTATTATCACTGACCGACAAAATTACTTCTCCATACTCCAAAACAGCAATAAAACAAACCCTCAGAAATTCTGGAAAGGAGTCACTACTCTTATCAAATCCAGCAAAATAGACAACCCCAGCCCAGACACCAATGCTCCTGACATAGATTTGGCCACACAATTTAACTCTTTCTTCATTAATTCCATTTCTAAATTAACCTCGACATTCTCTAACAACACCACTCCCTCCATTTCACCCTCAACTTCCTCTACTAACACTTTTACCTCCACTCCTACTACTACACTCTCTTCTTCTCCACTATCATCATCCTCTAATACCCTCTCTACCCCTTCCTCTCCTTTCTCATTCAAACCTATACCCATATCCACCATAAAAAACTCCTTCAGAAACTTAAGCCTTTCTCTAATGCCCCAGACAACATCCCGTCATACTTTCTTAGCATCGCTGCAGAAGCCATTGCCTACCCCATTAGTATTCTAATCAACCAGTCTATCCACAAAAGCATAGTACCCCAAATCTGGAAAAAGGCTTTTATTATACCCTTACATAAAGGTGGTAATAATAACAATACAACTAATTTCCATCCCATTGCTATCCTATCTCCCATTTCTAAACTCCTAGAAAAATGTATCCAACTACAACTCCTACCATATCTCTTAGACAATCACTTATTAACTCCAACACAACATGGTTTTAGACCTGGTCATAGCACTATGACAGCCCTCCTCTCCTTCCTGGAAACTGTAAATAAAGCCCGAGACTCTGGTGATATTGTCTCTAACCTCCTACTTGACCTCTCTAAGGCCTTTGTCACTATCTCTCATAAACTTCTACTAACTAAACTCTCTCAGCTTAACCTATCCTCCTCTTCTTTGAACTGGTTCCCCAGTTACTTATCTAATAGATATCAATCAGTAAAATGGAAAAAGGCCACCTCCTCTTTCCTTGTTAGCCCAACTGGAGTTCCTCAACATACTAGGTCCTCTCCTCTTTAATATATTCATAAATGACTTCCGTAATTCTATCCCTTTCTCAAATATCATCCAATATGCAGATGATTCAACTATTATCTGTTCTGCCACATCCCTCCCTATGCTGCAAAAGCTTACACAAGATGCATTCTCAATCATGGAACAATAGATGAAAAAAAATCACCTAGCACTAAATGGCTCTAAAACCAAATTAATGGTATTCACTCCCTCTAAAGTCACCTCTATCAATACAAACACATTTTCTATCACAAGTCAGAACAACACATCTCTGGAATTGGAGTCTGAGACTAAATTACTTGGGGTCCAAATTGATAGTAAGCTTAAATTCAACTCCCACCTACAACTAAATATCAAAAAAACTCATAAAAAATTAGGCATGCTCTACCGACAAAATCGTTACCTCACACCCTCTACTAAAATCACTCTCGCTACCTCATTTGTAATCCCCTCCCTTCTCTATGGAGCCCCACTCTTAACTAACCTACAATCTTCCCTTAAAACACAACTTTCCTCATGTTACAACAAAACCGCCAAATTTGCTACTAGTCACAAATCATCTGGCCACCACTGTCCTTCTCTCCACAAACTAAAATGGCTAGAACTATCCAATCATCTCACCTATACTCAACTGACTCTTGCACATAAACTCATTTTCAATCCCCTACTGTGTCCATCCCTTTCCTCTACCTTTAAAATGCACCTACCCAACAGAGTACTAAGATCTAACAACCAAAACCTAATAGAATTGCACAAACCTACCCGTCCCCCAGGTAAAAATCTCCTATCCTATGGTCTAGCATGTCTCTGGAACTCCTTACCTCCATCAATTTGTACCACCTCTAACCACTTCACATTCAAAAAATCTCTTCACTCTAACCTACTATCCCAATGGGAATGCTCCTGCTCTCATCCATCATAATATACACTGGCAATCTCTTTTTCCCCTCCTTTCCGCTAACTTCCTTTACTGCCTCTCCTAACTCCTACATTCTCTGCTTGTTCTACTAAACCTTTTACAAAATTGTATTATAATATGTCATACTTTCATACTTCCTAAGAGATTAGGACCTCTCAGTACTTATACAGAAATGTTTTCTTTTCCAGTATGTATCTTCTGTAACATTCATCACCTGTCTGTACTACTGTAACATTATGCTCTAAGCTGTATCACTCGTAAATATTGTAATATAACCTAAAACCTATTTGTAACCTTGCTTGAGCTATACTACTTGAAATGTCATGCTCTAAGCTGTATCACTTGTAAATATTGTAATCTAATATAAAACCTATTGTAACCTTGTTACTGGAGCTTTTCTCCCCAGGACTCCATTGAAAACGGGTTCATCTTGGCCCAATGGACTATCCTGGTAAACCAACTGCAAATAAATAAAATAAATAAATAAAAAGATGAGACAGCAACCGACGCAGGACCCAAGACTTTGTTAATCAGGCCGAATGAGTGCAACCTGCCAGCAGATTACCCAAATGTAATGACGGCAACAGTGAAACATGAAGAACATCATCATTCACAATCAGCTCAGTGAATTGCTGCATTGTGCTTCAGAGATTGTGAGCATAACTAAAAAATGTTTTGTGGCGGTCTTCGCTTTGGGTAGCTATTCTAGCCAATAATGATTATAATCAGCAGAGAACATCTAGTGCAAGATGTGAAAGTCTCCAGTGCATGATGATGATTATACTTAGATGTGATCTTATCCAGTTCATACTAGTGACTATACCCAACAGTGAACCCTTCCAGTGTATACTAGTGGCTATACCCAGCAGTGAACCCTTCCAGTGCATACTAGTGACTATACCCAGCAGTGAACCCTTAAAGTGCATACTAGTGACTATACCCAGCAGTGAACCCTTACAGTGCATACTAGTGACTATACCCAGCAGTGAACCCTTACAGTGCACACTAGCGATCACAGTCAAATATGATTTAAAGGGAAAAATAATCTACAGGCAACAGAGATGCAAACTTCACATCCCCTTACTGGATACTTTCCAGACCTTGACTGCTTCTTCATAGAATGTCTACAATCAGTGGAGTTCTGTGTTGTCCTGAAGGTATTCATCTTAAGACCAAAACAGTTTCTCTGAACACTGGCTCCACTATTATTGGCATTTAATAACATACAGTAACAGGCCTTTGACCCTGTACCCTGGACCCTGTTATAGCACTTACCAGAAAAACTGCTGTCATATACTCCCATATGCCTTATGCAGATACTTAGAATGTAGTACTTGTACATTCCCACAACCATTGCTATATCTTTCCTGGAAGTAGTTTTTAAACTCAAACATAGGTTCATAGATGATTGCAAGGCTAATGGCACAACAGCCTTTACAAGTGTAGCCAATAATACCCAGGATATGCCAATGTTATATCTTATTTCCCTAGATATGTGATGGGATAGTATCAGGGTAGTGGGTCTTTGGTTGTTGGAGCTCTGCATCATTTTACAGACTGCTTCTGTCCATAAGGCACAACAGTAATACCCAAGGAATGAAATTACAGTTCCCCATCCATTTATCCAAATTCCTTTTGAAGAGAATAAGGGCTAGGCTTTGTTTTACAAAGATGGGAAGTTCATTACATAGATGAGGTAGCCTTTGAGATATGGATCTGTCTTTCCAGCAAGTTCTGTTAGAACAAAGGTTTAGGTCCATGGAATGTGTAACCCTCATATAATTTTTCTTGTGAATATGTAACATTTTCATCAGGGTTGGAACAGAGAATGCCTTGTAGATCAGGCACAAGTTCCCTCTCAATAAATGATATGAGATGGAGTAAAGAGGCAGGTGTCTAACACTTTGTATTTTTTTAGTGAGAAACCTATGGGGCCACTCCAGTTGGTGTAAGTGCTTGATTAGGGACATGCAGAAGGGAGCAGTGTACTCGATTGTACTCCATCATGGGCCTAATGATGGCCGAGTACAACAGCACCATGACTTCCTTTGATCTTGATGTCTTGCCTTTACGTATTAGCTGAGCTACACAAACGGATTTCCTCACTGCCATAGCTGCCTGGTCCTCACAATATAGGTTACTAACTATCTTTGTTCCTAGGTCTCTACCACTGGGTCTACTTTTAGGGGTCTATCAGTATTATAATTTGCAGGGATATAGGATTTATCAGTCTATGATTATGCATTTTTTAGCATTTAGTTACAGAACATGGTTTTGGTACCATTTTTTGGCCTGTTTGTAGTATGTCAATATCATTTGGGGATTGCTCCCAGCTTAAAGTCGCCAACAAAATTGGTGAGCCAGAGGCCTCCAACATAGGCCTTCACTACAGAGAAGTATATACCAAATAGGAAGGGTCCCAACAGTGAGCCCTGTGGGAGAGCACTAGCAAAAGGTTTGTTATTGGAAATAGATTCATCTTTCTGGACAACATGTGTCATGTCAGTGAACCAGATGGTTATCCATCTGAAAATGTAGGGATTTATGCCTTATTCAGTAACTTTGTCTATGATCCCCGAGTGGGGGATTGTGGCAAAAGCTTTGGCCAGGTCTAGATAAGTGGTGTGTACCATTTTACCCTCATCCATGGCCCTACTGACTTTCTTGTAGAATTCCACCAGATTCAGCAGACAAGACCTCCTTTTGACAAAGCCAAATTGGGACTTTTCCAGAGTTTGCAGAGTTCCTATGTTGTTATTGATCGGGTCAATGATAGTTCTGTCCATGGTCTTGTAGATAAGACTGGTCAAGCTTATAGAAATGTAGATCTCTTGTTCAGTTGATGGGCCCCCCTTGTGTAAAGGGAGAACTGTTGCAGTCCTCAATTCGTCTGGGAGAAATCCTGGGACAAGCCCTGCCTGGTGGCTGTGGTTAAAGAGGGTTTCTCATAGTCCTAATAGAGTCTGTTTTAAGCTATTTACGAAGCATCCTGGAATGTTGTCGGGACCCATGGAGGCTGTGCTTTTTGGCTATAGCAAGTGCAGTAAAGACCCGTTCCTTCATTATGACAGGTAGGGGGATGGTTGCGGGTATTTCTTTGAGTCTGGTAGGAGGTGGTGGGGGGGTTAAACTAAGCTTGTTGGCCATCAGGTTTGGTATAGTTTCAGGCTGGGTGTAAGTGTTGCCATTCATGATTAACTCAGCACATTGCTGAACATTTCCCTTGAGGTTACAGACATAATTAAAATAAGCTTTATGGTTATCTTTCATCTGGCTGGCTATCTTTGCCTCATAGTTAGCTTTGGCAGATTTGACCAGTTCTCTAATTTATTTGTTTAGACTGGAGAGTGCCTTTTAGTACTGTTTTGTCTGTTCCTTCTTGGCTTTGGAGAGGATTGTTTTCCTTTTGTTGAGTAGCCTGTTCATGCTATGGGGTTCACCAGTGTGGTTTATTTTTGCCAGTAATCATAGGTTTGATTTGGGCAGGTACTGCCTCCTCTATTTAGCTATGAATGTGGGTATACTGTGCTTTTGTGTACAGCTCAGAGTAGGCCTCAGTGTCATCCGGGTTCAGAGGGTCTTAGAAGTTTAATAAGCTGTCACTTAGTTTGCGGTAATTGGCCTTTGCAAAGTTCTTAATGGGCTTGGAGTTTGATGGGGTTCTAGGTTAATTTTAATACTAAAGGAGAATATTTTGTGGTCAGATCACACCAAGGTGGAGTTAATGCATGGGAGGGAGCAGCACCCCCCACCCCCATGCTCATGAGTACTGTGTCTAGGATATTTGTACCTCTAGTTGGGGAGCTAACCAGTTGCTCCAGGGTATTTGCATTGACAAAGTCCAAAAGACATCTGAGCAAATGAATTATGGTTCATATAAGTCTCCCAGTTTATGGAGGAGTAGTTGAAGTCACCGATAGCTAAGGCATCAGGCTGAATGTTAAGAGATTCCTGCAGGTTTAGGTAGGAGCTGTAGTTTTCCAGACTCATGTTAGGGGATCTGTAGCTAGAAGAGATATGATAGGGATTCCCACCTATGGATAGTTGGGCATGGAGGAGCTCAATCTAGTCATGTTGCTGGACCAGTCTAGCAGTGTACTTGTCCTTTATGAAAACTGAGACACCTCCCCCCTTTGTTTTCTCCTGAGCTGAGGGGGATTGAAATGTATGAAAGGCATTGTAGTCTTTGATAGCCGGGGTGCTTTCCATGGTTCTAAACCATGTTTCCGTGACTGCACATATGTTTGCATTCTCCAGGGTGAGGAGTGCTCCCAGGGACTGCAGTTTTTTATTTAAACTCCTAACATTGAGCAGCAGTACCTTTAGGTAGTCACAAGTGATTTTTGTTATGTTGGAGGGTTTAACAACTTAAAATTGGGGTAAACTATTTCTCCCTAAGATGCTGCTACAGGCATCTTCATTATTCCTCGTATAAGTGCTGCACTCTTACATGACAAGTGAAAAAGAAGATACCATACCTTATTGAGAGCCACACCTATGGTCTCTATGAAGTATGTATATTCTAAACATCTGTTAAATGCCTATGAATAAACAAAGTAGAGTTATCTTCTGTAACTTTTCAGTTGCATTGACGTGACTCACTTTTTTCTAAATTGATTTTGTTTATTGCATGCAGACAAAAACACACAGATAAATAATACAAAATATATCAAAGACTCGGAATAAACAGTATCCAATACATTCATAAACCAATTTACAGTTGTTCACCTGACCTTTAGCCTGCAAGGAAAAACACAATTCACACACTATCAAATGAGGAAACAGATAAATTACCTTATTGCACATGTATAACAAATGAGCCATCATTTATTGTTTAATTTCCAAAAGAGCAAACTTCCTGTCAGTAGGATACACCTTACCATTTATGTGAAAGATATAACCAGCATGACATATATTACTCCCAGAATTACCAGCAGTCCTAAAAGACTCCTTCTTCCTCCTTTACTTTACAGTACTAATCTCATTCAAACTATTAATAAATCAATGTTGTCACATCTTTCATTTTCCTCGCTTTAAAAGATAATGTTGCCCAAACAATATCAAATGCAATGTCATGTGATACTGTACAGACTACCCTCTGGCTAACCTAGTCTTCCTACGGTCTACCTCTCCCACTTTCCTCCCCCACCTTTCTTCGATGTTCTTCCTTTAACCATCCCATTTAAGATTTGTCTGTAGAGACACCATTTACCAAGCCATATAACTGTAACATTAACACATTCCTTGCCTGGTATACTGATTCTTTACTTTCTGTCACTTATTCTCTAATTTGCCATTCATCTTCTCTCCAGAGTCAAGATTCAAACCCTGCACCATCTAAATAATTCAGGATAACCATTATCCTGTCCCTCGCTGAAACCACAAGCATGCACCATAGTTTAGAAAAGACATTTCTAAAAGATTGGCGTTACACAATGCACACACCAGCATAGAAGCACAACACTAAATCTAACTCCTTACCTAGCCATTACTGTAACCATAACATACAAAAACCCACACACAAACTGCCGCCAAATGTTGAAACTTTTTTATATCTGAAACTTTCAGAATTAGGAACTCAAACCTTTAAAAATAGGCAAATTAAACATTCAGTAAATTTCCTCAGCTGCCCACTGCTGAAAGTGCTAATCTGGGGTATGTATATGAAGAGCAAATTTGCAGAATATCACAATATCCTTACTGTGAGGTATGGCAATCTCAGAGTCATTATAAGTGTCAGAATGTACTCCAGCTTGTACCTAGCAGTATCAAATGACAGTGTCAAAAATGTTAGGTTACACCAACATTTTTACCAAACAGGATAACTTTTATTCTGTAAAAAAACATTAGATGAGTAGAAATGATGTCAACACTTCAGTCACCTCCAAAACACTAGTGCTATGCTCAATGTACAAAACATCATGGGCTATATACACTCATAAAATGGTAATGCTGTCATAAGTAAAATAAAGGTGCTATTAAATATTCACAGTATATTTTAACCATATAGCACCTTTATTTTACTTATCATTGTATATCACCCAGACAGAGAGGGGTCCGAATGGAAAGATGATAAATCATCAAGCAAAGAAGAGTAGTATTGCTGGAATTTAATTCATCCTCAGGTCTTGGTGAGTACCTTCATGAGATGGACCTAGTTTTTCACAAAATCTCACCAAGACGACACTGATATATAGACTGTATTTTATATACCATATATCATGGATGGGTGCACAATACCCAGGATAAAAAAAGTGTCCAATCCTAATAGGCACACTTGTTCCAGTACTGGAAAAATTGACAGTGTAGAAACCTCAAGACACAGAAACATTCCCACAATAGGGCTAGGCCAGCCCCATGGGGAGGATGCCCCACCCCCCCAATGTGCAAGGAAGTAGCAGCCCACAACAACCACAAAAGCTGATAGGCCAAAAAAGAGCCATACAAACAACAGAGTAGACTATTGAGGATAAGAAAAAATATATATATTGTTACTACTATGCAAGAAACCCATAATTTCCAGACAGAAGATATACAAAAAAATTAAGAGAAAAATTAGAGGAAAGAAAAATACACAAGAAAAACTGTCAGAAGCTTGCAATGCAAATTTGTGTTCATTAATACAACAAATCCATGAAAAACACTATATAGACCAAGAAGCCTTGGGACATTGAGAAAAAAAGCAAATGAGGAAGTGTGAAAATATAAAGAACAAAATCTAAAGACTTTTGAAAGGTATAACAAATAAATACGGACATGGGAAAGAAAGAGAGATCTAATATGGTGCAATATTTATGCAAAGGAGAAAGCCAAATTAATCAACACAAAAATGCATCTCCTAATATATTCAAAGAGGAATACAGGCAAAGGCATCCAGGTATGGAAACTTTCACAATAAAAAAATAATAATACAATCACAAAAAGGGAATGTAGAATAGAAGGTTGATAAATTAGAAGTTAAAAAAAATAGAAGTTGAAGTTATGGAATACTTGCAAAGTGAAGGATTTAGTGTAGAGAGTCTAACACACATTATATCATTGCATGATGGAACAAGAAGTTCCCAAATTAAGAAAAAACAGGAAGAGCAGGAGGCATCTGGAGAAGAAATATGGACATTGGAAAGTAAAAGAAATTTAATATGGTGCAATATTTACGCAAAGGAGAAGGCAAAACTAATCAATAAAAAAGAAAAAAAAGCACCACCAAAGATATTTGAAGAGACATACATGCAAAGGCATCCAGAAATGGAAAGTTTTACAATACAAAAAAAATAAGAAACAAAGAGGAAAAGTAGAAAAGAGGATTAGTAATGGAAAAGTTAAAGAAATAGAAACTGAGGTTATGGATTACCTGCAAAGTGAGAGATAGTGTAGAAAATTTAACTTGGGTAATATCATAGTAGGATAGAACAATGTATCCCCAAATTAAGGAGAAACCAGTGGCTCAAGAAAGATCTGATCAGTTGCCATGTAAAGATACTTTGGAGCTAAATGTTCAGTTGTAGTTGGGCAGCAAGGGAAGGAAAAGGGAACTGGCAACTCTGACGCAGTCAATGTTGTGGAGTAAGTGACAAGGCAGTGAGTTCAAACATGAAAGAGCAACGCATGACAAAGGATGAAACTGAAGAGAATGTGGCACAGGAAGATGCTCGTGAACTTTCTATAGAATGCCCACAGGAAATGGAGAAAAAAGAATGTGCCCTCAGTTTGAAAGAAAATGATTTAAGAGAAGAGTTGTTTAATTTAATAGAGATGGACAGAAATATTAAGATCAATGAAAGAAATAGACTACAGAAGGTCAGCAAAATCCAAAAGTCAGAAGATTGATAAAATAAATGAACAAAGTAATTAGGACTGCCCATAGAGACTCATGCAATATAACAGAAATAAATGGAATTTATTATTATGCAGCTAAATTAATAACATTTAAAGTCTTACCACAAGAACACAGGGTAGTAAGGGAAACAAAGGGGAGAAATTGAATGCCATCATGGAAGTATCAATTAGAGAAAATAAATTAAGACAAGAAGTGTCACTGGTAGAAGTGCGTAGAAGAGGGAACAGATCCACAAAAATACTCAGAAAGACAAGATAAACGCAACACTCAGTATTATAACAGATCAGGATCTATCATGCACTGTTACAATGATAAACTGAAAATATCAGCACAAGCAGAAAAAAACTTAGAAGATATGTAAATAAATATAAAGGAAAAGTACAAAATAAGCATTTTATTGATGACCCCAAAAATGCTTTATAGAAAATTGTGAAAAAAAGGCAAAAGGAATTGAAAAAAAATGAAAGAAATGTGTACATTTTGGAGAAATATCTATGAAGATGCTGTGGAACATAACAAAGATGCTAAATGGATAGAAGTAAAAGAAAGAATAAAAAGTTCAAACGTATAGGATATGAAATGGGATAAAGTAATGACCAGAGAGATTGAAACAAAGTTAAGAAAAGCTCCTAACTGGAAAACACTAGGCCCAGATGCAGTACCTCACTTCTGGCTAAAAGTATTAACATCTTTGCATAATGATGTAGCAATAAGTAAGAAGTATTATATGCACACCCAGAACAGGGACCAGCTGATTAATAAAGGAAAAACAATGATCCTACTTAATAGTGAACCTGCAAGAGCTCTTAAAAACTATAGACCAATTAACTTGCCTACTGACAGCGCAGAAACTATACACCGGAAATTATGCCGACATAGTTTATAGTCATTTAGAAGAAAACTCAATCATGGCAGTAGAACAAAAGGATAATAAAAGAAAGACACATGGAACAAAGGATCCTTTGTTGTTAAATAAAGTCATAATGGAGAACTGTAAAAAGGGAAAGAATATCATGGATTGACTATAACAAGCATTTCACAACATCTCACATTCATGGATAAAAGAGTACTTAAAATGTATAAGACACACCCTACACCGATTGATTAAATTACAGCAACCATGAAACAGTGGCTAACCACTTTGCAGATAAGCCACGATAAAGGACAAATTATTATTCCAGGGATAAAAATTCAAAGGGGAATATTCCAGGATGACTGTCTGTCACTGCTGCTCTTTTGTCTTGCCCTTAACCCATTAAGCTGTCTGCTTAACAGATTAGGTCATGGCTACAGTTTGGCACTCAGAAAACAACAAAGTATAAGGATTTATCATCTCCTTTTTGTAGATGATTTAAAACTGTATTGTTCATCAGATGAGGAACTGAAAGCACAACTGCAAGTGGTCAAAACCTTTTCAGATGATGATATAAGAATGCAATTTAGTCTTGAAAAATGTGCAAAAGCAACCTTTAAAGTAGGAAAGCTGCAACACCAAAAAAATTCACTTTGGGACAAGAATGTGATATAAAAGAACTTGAGCAAGAGGGAGTGTACAAATGTTTAGGAACTGATGAAGGATCAATAATAAAACATAAACAAATACAAGTAAATCTTAGTAAGGACTATTTTACAAGACTTAAATTAATATTACAAACAGCATTGACATCTGAAAATAAAGACCAAGCCATGAATTATTTGCTCTTCATGTTGTAACTTACAGTTTTGGAGAGACTGACTGGCCCCAAAAGGTACTGGATAGGTTGTACAGAAAAACAGGAAGGATGCTTCATGCTCATCAAATGATTTTTATAAATCAGTGCATACCAAGATTATATATTACCTGTCCTGAAGGTATTATATGACTCCCCAAAATTGATTTCATGTCTATAATAGTGCGACTGCATTCATATCTGCTGACCTTAAGATCCAAATGTAGTGAATTCCTTGAAATATAAGGTGAACAAGTATAAAATGACTTCTCTGCTTAGTATAGCAGAAGCATTTTGGTGTCAAGTGGGAATTGAAATCAAACCATAATTAGATAAAAATCAGGTAGCAACTGAATGTGCCAAAAAACAAAATAAAGAATGTAAGGTGAAGGATCAGATGAGAAGACAAGAAATGTGGAAAATGCATAAATATAGTTGCAAGTATAGAAAATTCTTGTAAAAACCTCATGTTGATCAGGATTAAATGCAGGAAAGATTAAAGAGAGGTGAATTTAAACCAAAAGATGAAAGGTTAATATTGGAGGTCCAAAACAGTGGGCTACATACATGTTGGTTTACAAAGTCCATTGAACATGTGGAAGAAACAGACAAATATAGGTTTTGTAAAACAGAATTGTAAACAGCCACACACCTTGTTTCTGGTTGTGATATACTAATAGCAAAAGGACTGTATACTGAAAGGCATAATAATGTGGTAAGACTGTTGCATTGGGATTGTGGAACATTATAATACTGAAGTAGCTGAAAATCACTGTAAACATGAGCCACAAAGCATCATGGAAAATTATGAAGTTGATATCACATGGGATCAACCATTACAAACAGTTCAAAAAATAGATGCGAGAAAACCAGATATAGTGGTTCATGAAAAGAAGACAAAAGTAGGATTGATCATCGAAATCACTATACCCATTGACTACAGTGTCTTGTGTACAGAGAGAGACAAAGTCCTAAAATATCAGGATTTGGAGTCGGAAATGAGAGCAATGTGGAAGAAAGATACCCAGACAGTTCCAATAGTAGTAGCAGCAACTGGTCTTATAAAAAATAATTTACAATCATACTTGGCTATGTTACCGATACATGTAACTCCATACGAATTGCAGGAGTCATTACTGGGCACATTGCGGGTGCTATGAAGAGCACTTTTGGCCAACATCAAAAATTAAAACAATACAAATTCCATGAACTTTAATCATACTTTGACTTAAGAAGGGGGTCCATTTCTGTCATGGTATTATAAACCCAAAAGTCCTGGGAAAATTAAAGAGAGAGAGAAAGAGAGCAAGGGAGAGAGACCTCTTTACTCAAAATTATGAAGTTTGGAAGAATACAATCAATGTATACTGTATACTCTACACTCTGGGCTCATCCAGCCAATGTATGTAATGTTGGTTAATACAATTAGTAGTTTTGTTTATGACATGTACTTGAGAAGACTTGCTAGCAGGATATACCTAGCAAGAATTGTATGGCTATACTGTGTGTCTGTCAGTACTGCTGTATCACAATTTTGACAATGCTTTGGCACTAACTTCATGTCCATTTTGGGGTTACATATGATTTTCAAGAAGTGGAGTTAGAAATGAAACTGGAAAATGTGGATTTTTACAGTTAGCGGACAAAACAGAGTGTACGGAATCAGATACAGTCATAATCAATTGTTTTGTCTGGACAGCACTTAGGCTGTTACTGCAGATAGTAGAGTTTGAACTTCCACCCTTGCCTCATACATTTGGTTCAGGTAGCATGTTTGAAGATCCAGGAACAGTCTTACTATGTTGGCCTGGTTATTCTCAGTCAAGCTCACTGGCTTGGATTTCTGAAACACTCCTCTCAGGTTGAGGCTCATCAGGAACTACTTGGGTACTCCACCGATTTCATCTAACCATGGCACCGTTTTCAGTTTGCACTATATATGGCTTTAGCGCATTGGTTTTCTGAACCAAAACAGAGGTTGTACAGAATAATGCTTGTCATAAAGCATTTTGATGAAGGCTTTGGCTTTCTGGTCAATTTGTTTAACTGTGTTCTATGAACTAGTTTTAGACCCAGACTTTGACACTAAGATTAATATGTCAGTTCTTATTTATTTCCATGCATTACCTGTTAAGGGCTTAATCCACATTACCTGCAAAGGGCTCACTCCACATTACCCACAAAGGGCTCACTCTACATTACCTGCAAAGGGCTTAATCCACATTACCTGCAAAGAGCTCACTCTGCGTTACCTGCATAGGGCTTACTCATATTGCATTGTCTGGATCAGTTCAGTCTGCCATGAGTGCTCTTTGAGATTGGGGTTGTCTCAGTACTGGTTTTAGCTGTTTGCACTGCTCTTTCAGATTTACCAGCTGATTGCAGATAGTGAGGACTTGATGCAATGTGACTAAAACCATAGTTGTTAACTAACTGTTACAACTCATTTGATATAAACTGTGTATTATTGTTTGTAACCATTTCAATAAACAGTTTATATGATGAGAACATGATCCTGATTATTACTTGATAACTAGTCATGGTGGGTACATATATTACTTCTCAAGACTAATAGTCCACAACTGCAAAATAGTTTTTACATTCCTCATACAAGCTGACAGCGCTGTTTTGCCAGTAATCTTGTGATAAAGGTGATGGTACAACTAGCTTTGTGTTTTGAGATGATTCATAAATAGTACAACACTGAGCACTAGATTAGGGGTCTATATCATAACGTCGAACTTACAAAAGTTTGATCATTGTAAAATCAAACCCTTTTGTCTGAAACCCAACAAAACCGAAAGCACAGACCAGAGATTTTTTTGCCAGGGAAAAAAATCGTTCCGTGACAAAAAAAAAAAAAAAAATGTAACCTTAAACTTAAACTGAGGTGGGGGGCTTCAACCCCCACATGCCCCCAACATGAGGGGCTGTGCCACCACCCCCATCTTCAATATACCAACTCCGAGATCGCACCACAGTGGAGAAAATAGCAAAGCCCCGAAAATGGCCCACCGATTTTTTTCCCTGGGAAAAAAGTCGATGCGCCGTGGCTTCGTTATTTTCCACTTTCGGATTTTAGGGTTCGATATTACAATGTTTACACTTGTTTTAGTTTGACTTTGTAATATAGACCCAATATTAGCAATACCTTAGTTGATACCTGAAACCATACTGATATTTTGTCTTTCTTCACATTTTCTGAGACTGTAACGATCTCCAGGTATTTGACGTAGCACTTCAGCTTCCTATTATAATGGAAATATGATTCTGATGGGATATAAAAAAGATGTTATGCTCTAATAGTGGTGCTCTGACTCAATAATGCTGACATATAAGATATTTGGCTTGTGTCCAGGAATGTGCCTACCCATCTCAAACATGTGTGACAATAGCTTGCTACTTGTAATTGTTACTTGTCCCTTGTTTAAGCTTCTATAGTTTTTGGTAGCCACTGGTCTAGCAGTCATTACACTTTGCATATAAGCAGTAATCTGTTCTTCTACCTCTTCCTCACAACCCTCTTCCAACAACCAACCAGACATACAACCTCAGTCCTATTTCCCAATACCTTGCAAACACCTCACCTTATATTCACTAAACATTCAAAGCCTAGCAAATAAAATTACTGAAATACACTCTTAGTTAGCTTACAACACCCCTCACATCCTATCCCTATCAGAAACATGGCTCAAGCCTCATACCTCAAACAGTGAAATACTCTCTCCTGGTTACAACATCTACCGCTCTGATAGAACATCAAGGAAAGGAGGTGGTGTAGCCATCCTCTACTCTAACACCCTTAACCTTTCACCTTACCCCACACCTATTCCTAACTTCCACCCTGCTGAAATCCTCAATCTCAATCTTCATCTGAATCCTCACAAAAAACTTGCTATCGCTTCTATCTATATTCCTCCTGGCAACAACAATATACCCATTCTCGAAAACATACTATCCTGGTTCTATCTCAACATACCTTATGAAACACTCATCCTTGGTGATGTCAATATAGACTGGTCAAATCTTTCTACTGACTCTCCCTTACTCAGTATTCACCTTTATGGTTTCCACCAACTCATTTCTACCCCCACTTATTTCCACAAAACTCTATCTCCAACTCCACAATAGATTGGATTCTTACTAACTCCTCTCAAAGTTACCACCAGCCCAAAACCCTACCAGGCTCCCTCAGTGACCATCTCCCTACCTCTATCCTAAGATATGACCCTCACACTCCTAAACCCCACCTCCTTAGAGATTGTCGGAAACTATCCTCATTTAACTCTTCTCAGTTTAACTCACTTTTACAAAACATTGACTGGTCCATCCTCAGACAACTTCCCCTGAATGATGCCTTTGACACTTTTAATAGCATTTTCCTGTATACTCTGGACTCCCTAGCTCCTTCTAGGATGATCAGAGTAAAATCTAATCATGCCCTCTGGCTTTCAAAAGAAACTAAGACTATCCTGAAACGAAGAGACACTGTCTGGAAAGCCTGGATCAAAACTAAACAAACTCCTCATCTTTTCAAATACAGACAACTACATAATCTTGCCAAAAAACAGACAATTACAGACAAAAAAATCATTTTATAGCTCAGGCCAGCATAAACATAGATCTAACCCCTGTAAATTCTGGTCAACACTCAACAGCATCCTTTACCCAGGCTCTCCCTCTAACCCATCCCCCTACCCAAACTCGACTCCAGAGGAAACGGCTACCCACTTCATTTCCTCCATCCAAAATCTCCTACCCTCTCAACCTAGCTCCTACTCCTTACCAGACCCAACACCCACCTCAATAACACTTTTTTCTCCTTCCAGCCACTTCCCACATCTTACATCAAATCTCTACTGCTCAAACTTAAACCCTGTTCTCTCTCTACTGATAAATTACCTCCCTCCTTCCTCAAACTTGCAGCTGACTCTATTTCCTACCCAGTGACTATATTAATTAATAGATCTATGCTAGAATCTACTGTTCCTACTCTTTGGAAATCTTTCTACACTACCCCTCTCCATAAAGGAGGCAACTCCACTGACCCTACCAACTATCGACCTATTGCCATTCTATCCCCCCTAAGATACTAGAAAAAATGTATCCATACACAGCTTCTAAACCACCTTCTCAATCACAACTTACCCCTACTCAACATGGTTTCCGTCCCTATCACAGCACTTCTACTGCTCTACTCTCCTTCACCCACACCATTGCAGAATCCCTGGACAATAATAAACCTACCTCCTGTCTCTTTCTAGACCTCTCCAAAGCTTTTGATACTGTATCCCATTCTTTACTTCTATCAAAATTCGCAAACTTTCACCTATACTCCTCCACCCTCAGCTGGTTCGCTAGCTATCTATCTGGATGCCAACAATCAGTCAAATGGCTCACCTCCTATTCTCCTTTCCTGCCTATCTCTACTGGTGTTCCACAAGGTTCCATCTTAGGCCCCCTTTTATTCAACATCTTCACCAATGACCTCTTCACCTCTTGCAATCAGTCATCTCTCATACAATACGCTGATGATTCCACTATTATTTCTACAGCCGACAACATATCTGACCTACACACTCTAACCCAAAAAGCTATACTTTCCACAGAACAATGGCTTTCAAAAAACTTACTAATCCTCAAGCCCAAAAAAAAAAAAAACTCTTGGTCTTCCTCCCCCGTTCTCTTGCTCAACATAGATATCCTTTGTCATTAAGTCTTGTGATAATACAGCCATCCAACCTGACACCCACACTAAACTCTTAGGCGTCATCATTGACGACAAACTAAAATTCAATCAACATATACAGCAATGCATAAAAAAAAAAAAAAATCAGAAACTAGGTCTCCTTTATCGCAACAGAAAATACCTCACTCCTGAGGCTAGACTCACCCTTGGGCAAGCACTTTTCATAGATTAGGTTCATAGATTAGTAGTAGGTTAACTGCCCTTGTGGGCCATTTTAAGCCTACCCAATTACCTCATGTGAGAATCAAACCCTGTATCCTGTGTTTGTAAGGTAAACACCTTAACCATTATGCCAACCTCCCACCCCTCTCTCCTCTATGTCACACCAGTTCTCACAAATATTCAAACTACTACCCTGAGCAAACTTCAACAAACCTACCACAAAATAGCCAGATTCATTACCAACTCCACACACAACACGCACCACTGTATTGCCTTAAAGTCTCTACAATGGCTGGAGCTCCCACAACTACTACATCTCTACCAATTTCACATGCTGCACTCTCTGCTCTTTAAACCCTCCTGCTGTCCATCTCCATCTCTCCTTGTTTCTATCTACTCCCCTTCTCGATCTCTCCACACCTCAAATCAGCAATTGCTCGATTTCTACCACCCTAATAGGTCTGTAGGTAAGCAACTCTACAAACACTCTGTGGCCCAAGCTTGGAATAAACTTCCCCTGGATATACGTTCTATCTCTCACACTCCACTATTTAAAAAAGAACTGAAGACACATTTATTCAACTCCAGAACCAGTCCCTGTATGACCCTACTTAGTTCTCCCCTCCCCCACACTCACATCACTCTCAGTAGATCCTACAGACACTCTTGACTCTCCCACATTGTTCAGCAACAAAGAATTTAGTTTTGAAAAAAAAAAAATGTTTTTAAATGTATTTCCTCTTTTTAATTATAATCTTCACATGTAGTTGTTGCTTACTATTATTGTTTGTAATACTTGTTTTTCTTGTACTGTAATTATATATAGTATTTTCTGGAGCTTTTCTCCTCGGGTCTCCACTGAAAATGGAACGAAATCCCAGTTGGACTAACCCGGTAAACAAATGTCAATAAATAAATAAATACATAAATAAATAAATTAATTTATAAGCAGATAATGGTTCCTGTATAAGACTTCTGGATAACAAATCTGCAGCAGCTTTGTTTACAGGGAAATATATTGCTCTGGTATTGAATCTTCTCAGTTTCATTAATAGTTAGGTGGCTCTCTGGCTATTTCATCAGTGAAACCAATGCTTGGTGGTCAAGCTGGAAACTCTGGAACCCTAATGAGTGTCTGGAGAATTTCTAAAAAGGTCCACACATTTATTTTACTCTGGTAAATTATTGGGATTGAGTATGTTCCCCACAACTAAGGCATATTTTTCTTTAAGCGGTATGTTAGGGGTTGTACATTGGATGTACTTGAAGAGATATAGTATGAACTTGCCTAAGAAGTTAATCATGCCATAGGCTTTCATTAACTTGGTCGCATAAGATGGATTTGGTAACCTGGCTATTGCACTGACCTTGCATGTATCTTGTCTGATTCCACTAGCACTTTCACTGGGACCAAACTACTGAAGCACAATTTGTCCAAAACAGCATTTGTCTTGGTTTAGCTTTAACTGGGACTTTTGGATCTTTTTAAGCAGTCAGTGCCTGTAATCTTGACTCCTACGTTTTTTTATCTGGAAAAAATACCAAGATCTCACCCATACTAAAAACACCACCATCAAACATGTTGAGCAAACCAGTCATTTTACACTGAAAGATTTAGGTGCTGTGGGTATTCCAAATGGCAGCATCATGAAACAGAAGTTTCTCAATGGAGTAATGAAAGTAGTCAGGTTTTGGCTATCTTTATTTAAGAGTACTTGCCTGATCCCAGTGGAAGCATCTAAAAGTGGGTAATTCGCTGGAATTGGTCATCTTAGCTGTTATGTCTTTTAGCGTGAGGAAAATAAACCTTTCTCACACACCTGCATTATTAAGCTTTTTTAAATTAACACATATTTGTAAAAATCCAGTTTTGATTACTAGTTTAAGTATTGGAGCACACCTGTCAGAAGGTAAAGCTACACTTTCTGCTATGTCAAGGCTCTGGATGTTGTTGTGTCTTTTGGCTTTTCCTGGTTAGGGGTCGCCACAGTGGAACTCCGGTCCACTAATGATTGGCAGTTGATTTTTACGTGCCGAGTTGCCAGCCCTGATGCACTACCTTCAATGAAGGTACGCCCATTCACGCATGTCTCCATGCAGAAGACGCTCTAGCTGAGAATTGAACTGGACAGCGTCTTACTGTGAGGCGACAACGCTACCGCAGCACCACACTTTGGACAATATAGGAAATGGTACCCTTCTAGGTTTGGTCAATGTGTATGGAAAACAATTTCGTTTCACTTTAATTTTTACAAATTTACAGATAAGCAATCAAACTTCACCAAACACCTACAATAAATTTATTCTGGCAATTAAGTTCAATTTGAATGCAATAACAGCACTGCTCAGCAAATTATTCATATACAGGCCATCCATCCTGTAAACCCAGAAGTCAAAGTTGTGACCCTTCCACTCAGACATGGCTAGATGTCTACCGATGCACTTCAGTCTGTCTACAGGACTACACATTTCAGTTTCTACTTCATACAACTACAGACACTTGAAAATATTTCTTTAGGTAGCATGTGGTATCACAGTAAGATCTGCCTTTGTATCAGACTTAAAATTCACTCAAGTTCTATGAATAGGGAGCTCATAGGCTGCTTCAGTACTAGTAATAGTAATGAATGAACCTGGGGAATAAGCTTTACAAACATTATTTTCAGTTTTGTTTTCAGATACAATGATTTGGCTAGCCTGTTCTTACAAATGGCAGCAAAATGGCCTAGTCTTTGATGTCTTAAAACCTTCCGCTTCATATAGCACATGGCTCTGACTCAGAAGTATAATAGTCACACCTTATGTATTTGACAAGCTTACACTGTATTTAAACTTGACGTTACCTCTGCATTTTACTTTGTACACATACTTTGCCCTACATTTATATTCTGTGCCTTAACTAACTCTGCTCTCTGGTGATTTGTATTGCCTTTGCTCAAGTCGAGTTACTTCAAGTTGTTCCTCCTGACACACTTCGGCATCAGGTAGTGCAGTCACAATTTTGTCTCAGATTTGTTCACCATTTTGCCATTACATGAACAATTTCAGTTAGTTAACACAATCACCATACAAAAAATTTGACTTAAACACATCTATGGAAGTAAGCCATTTCATGTATTACATTTCTTTTTGACATAATTTGATTTAATAAGTACTGATACCTATATAACGCTCTAGCCTTCAGAATGAAAAGTGGATTGGATACAGCCTCTACCTCCTTTCCATTTGAATATAACAAGGTATTTACCTTGATTTCACCTGAATTTTTATCTAACTTGGATGCCTCTCTAAATGAAGTGAAGCTTTGTCTCCAGGCAGGTGGAATAAATGGTTTTGAGAAGTTAAATGGTTCTCATGGGTTAAACTTTGTTATTATTGTGCAAATTCCATTTTCTTGTGCTGAATGGTTTGAATTCAGTGGCATGACTTTTTATTTTTTTGAGAAAAACAGCTTATCATCAGCAAACTGTTTGATACTGAACTGGTGTGACAGTTTTTGTTCCTCAAAAAGATCACATTTCTGGCACCATGTTAGGATGCGCAAGAAGTGTTTCCCCAGTATTTGCTAATGGCAATATCAGAAATCTCAAGATGCACTAGCCTTTTAATCAAACACTTAACTTTTAATCTTTACAATATGGCAGCTCAACAGAAGCCATGTTACCAATTCGGTTATCTCAAACTCACTGGCCCTAGGCTAAAGGTACAATTATTATGGGGCACACACTCTTTTAAAATGGCAATGTTACACAACAGACGAAGTGGAAATGGATATAGTACATACTCACAATATATAATGACACAGTATCGGCTTTGTTTTACTTACAATTCTATTAAGCAGTGCAGGTGTGAGCATATAGTCCCAAAAGAAATCTAAAGATGTAAAAGCATATCTCATTGTTCACTTTTTTTAATCTAGTTATATTGGTAGATATATTATTTATCTATATCGACTGCTGGTACAGTCAACAGCTGCTTTGCAACATAATTTGGTTGACAAATCAGCTGATGACAGTTGTGTAAAATTGCTACAATACCTGAGTTGAGGAATATGGCCTTTACCCAGTATTTTGCAAAGTTGGAGTTCTTTTTTCATGCACTGAGACTATATCTTTGGGAATTTACAGTTATATGTAAACATCTTTCCATTATTTTGTGTTGATATTAGTGATTTTGACATTTGGGTGTTTAGATGTTTTTAAGTACACGTGCACATATATAAGATATTACTCAAATTATGTATACGCACACACAGACACACACACCTATATAAATATATATATATATATATATATATATATATATATATATATATATATATATATATATATATATATATATATATGTAGAAAACATCATGTATAAAAATGCTGTGTATATAGTGCCTGTGTGTGGCAGCCCCTTCAAACCATCTGCTGCTTACACAAAGTATTTAATTCTGTGATTAAATAACAATGGGGAAAGGGTATATTCCCCAACCTGTTGTTCTGTGATCTTGCACAAAATCAAAGCCGGCAAGTAAAATTCAGTTCTACCTTTTAACCTACAAGAACCAAAGTTGCTACAATGGTAGAAAGGAATACCACTACATTAACCACACACTCTGCAGGCAGTTGAGAGACAGAAACTAAGAACTGTAGGCACCTATACATGTGTGTGTGTGTATGCATGTGCATGTGTGTGTGAGTGTGTGTGTGTGTGTGTGTGTGTGTGTGTGTGTATATATATATATATATATATATATATATATATATATATATATATATTATATATTACATATAGATGTATGTGTATATATGTCACATATACATTTTATATATATATATATATATATATATATATATATATATATATATATATATATATATATATAAAACCGTTGTTCTGATGTGGGGACCCCTAACTGAGATAAGCTGAAAGGAGATGATGAGGAGATGAAGATACATCATCTATATATATATATATATATATATATATATATATATATATATATATATATATTTATATATATATATATATATATATATATATATACACACACACAAATGTAATACACACAAATGTAATACACACATATGTAATACACACATATATGCATACATGCAAATGTACATACAACAGGCACATATATAGATAAACATGCTTAACAATGCATTTTTCACTAGCTTATGCATACACACTGTTCAAATGATTAATGGGGATTGCATAACAATTATGGTATTGAACTGGCTGAAAAACACTGGAAACATGAGCCACAAAGCATCACAGAAAATGATGAAGTCTACATCACATGGGATCATCCATTACCAACAGTTCAAAAGATAGATGCTAGAAATCCAGATATAGTGGTCCAAGAAAAGAAGACAAAAGTAGCATTGATCATTGAAATCACCACACCCAGTGACTACAGTGTCCCAAGTGCAGAGAGACACAAAGTCATAAAATATTAGGATTTGCAAGCAGAAACAATAGCAATGTGGAAGAAAGATACAGAGATAGTTCCAATAGCAGTAGGCCCAACAAAAAAAGAGTCTACAATCATATTTAGATATGCTACCAATACATGTAACTCCATACAAATTGCAGAAGGAGTCATTACTGGGCACATTGTGGGTGTTGTGAAGAGCACTTTTTGCTGACATCAAAGAGTGAAACAATACTAATTTCATGAACTTTAATCATACTTTGAATTAGGAATGGAGTTCATTCCCATCATGGTATTAGAAACGCAAAAGATTTGAAGAAATTAAACAGGCACATACATAGGTAAACATGCTTAAAGATGCATTCGCCACTTCCCTATGTTTACACACTGATAAAATGACTAATCATTTAATACATATATATATATATATATATATATATATATATATATATATATATATATATCAGATGATTATATATATCAGATGATATAAGAATGTCATTTGGTCTTGATAAATGTGCAAAAGCAACCTTTAAAGTAGGAAGACTGCAGAAGCAAGAAAACATGATATAAATGCACTTGAGCAAGAGGGAGTGTATAGGTATTTGGGAATTGATGAAGGATCAACAATAAAACCTGTTCCTGCCTTGCCTGTTCCTGTTACGGTGGTGAATTTGTCATTTGAACCTTGCCTAAAAAAGGCACTATAGGGGTGGCAAGAGCCTTAGCCAGTATCTGGAATTCCAGGGGTCACAGGTGCAGGCCATCTCTAGCAAAGCATTGTGGTCTGTCGACCATGTCATCCCAGGCAGACAGATACTGCATCCCTTTAGAATGACACCAAAAGATTAGCCAATCGTTGAAGTCAATCATTTTGTCCTTGTACTATGGTATCATTCTGGATGATGGCAGAATGCTACTCAGGGCTAGGGTCATATATGCCTGGGCTACAAGATCGGAGAGCTCTTCCATGTCTCTTTTCATGTAGTCCAGGGAGGTACGTCTCAGGTCGTTCACACCAACATGGACAATGACAGAGTCATATTTGTACTTGTTGTGGAGTGACCTGAGTGTGTGAGTTATGTGGCGGATCCTGGCACCTGACAAGCAGCAGACAGTAACCTTCTTCTTGTTTAGCCTGGTGAGTGGGACATCAGTGTGCCTGACTATAGAGGCACCTATGACTAGTGTGTTGGGTACGTTGTTTTGCCTTATTGGCTGTGGTTGAGTGGCACACTGAGTCTGCGGGCTATGTGTCATTTGGGGTGTGTTGGGGGGTGGAGGTTGCTTGCATTTCTGCTTTGGAGGTCTCTGTTGCTTGAGCAGATTATTACTGAGATCCTCCATGAATGTTATTGTGTTTCTATGTGTGGGTTTTGGTGGTGTAGATATATTGAGGTTATGTGATGAGTGTGGTGTGGTGCAAGTGTTTACCTTCCCCTCTTGATTGTCAAGTTCAGTCTTGGTTGGAGAGAGCTTTACCTCCAGTTTGGTTAGATAAGTGCATCTCTCACAGGTTGTAGTGTTGGGTGGTAGGAGGAGAGGGTTGCCTGTGTACATGACCAACTAGCCTGGATGTGTGGATATCCTTAATGAATATGGACACGCCTCCACCTTTAGTGTTTTGGTCCAGGTTAGGTGGCCGAAAGGTGTGAAATGATCCCCCACCATGCCCCGGGATTCCCACTCCTCTTTTCTTGATGTACTGGAAAATATTAGGGTTCAACCAAGCACCCTAATAATGGGCGCTTTCAAATACCCCACCATTAATTGGGAAAACTACTGGCACCAACTCCTTCGCTCAATGCTTTCTGGAATTCATAAACTCCAATGCCCTGGATCAACTTGTCCATACCCCCACCAGGGGCAACGATATCCTAGATCTAGTCATTACCAACATGAGTGACTGGTGTTCCACACCTGAAGTCAACACCTCATTGGTCCGATCCGACCATAAGCTAATTACCCAAATGGAGAACACTGATATCTGTGCAGTGACAGAGACCTGGTTGAAGGCTCCAGAGAGCACTCCTGCATTACCAGGCTATAATTCATATCACACCTATCGGCAACCTAATCTGGACCAAAACACTAAAGGCGGAGTTGTGTCCATATTCATTAAGGATATCCACACCTCCAGGCTAGTTGCTTAGCATAATGCATCCGGGATTATCCAAGTGCAACTAACTCTGGAAGACCGCATTCCAAATTGTAGTTTGCTACAGATTCCTCACCATGCCCCAGGATTCCCACTCCTCATTTCGTGATACACTGGAAAATATTAGGGTGCAACCTAACACCTTAATAATGGGCGATTTCAACTACCCCACCATTAACTGGGAAAACTACTCATGTACCATCTTTTTTGCTCAACGTTTTCTAGAATTCATAAATTCCAACTCCTTGGATCAACTTATTCACATCCCCGCGAGGGGCAGCAATATCCTGGACCTTTTCATTACCAACATAGGCAACCAGTGTTTCACACCAGAGGTCAATTCCTCTTTGGTCAGATCCGACCACAAGTTAATCACCCTAGACATCCACATCCCACCCCCACCCCCATTAGGGAAACCACCGTAAAAAACTTCTCCAAAGCCAACTTCACGCTTCTTAATACAGAAGTGGCAAACTTCATGACACCCATGCAGATGGACAATAGAGGTACAACTGCTGAATCCAAC